>NW_026440806.1:0-9025 GCF_025698485.1 Gossypium arboreum | reverse complement strand
ACGATTAGTAAGAATGGTTGCCGAATATACAAGCATACATATGCATGTGTAGTTGAATTATGAATGTTTAGCAAGATGGTTAAACTAGTGATTTATTGATTAAGCTCAAGGAGTTAAAGAAGGAGAATCAAGCAAGGGAAAGACGAAGGTCATCGAGTAGCCGATTTGGAACTATTTTACCCAACACGGGTAAGTCATTAAGACGTATTTGATATTGCTTAAATGATTGTAAAATTTATGCAATTGTGTTTAATGGGATGATATATATATATAAATGAAAATGTATGTGTATGGAGTGATGACAATTGTTGAATGTAAAAGAAATAGTGAAATGTGTAGAAAGTTTGCTTTGCACTAAGGGCAATACGTGTTACGGTGATCTAGATTGGCACTAAGTGCGTATGGAAATATATGGCACTAAGTGTGCATGCTGGAAATATATGGCACTAAGTGTGCGAGTCAAGGGCATGGCATCGTAAAAGTGGCCTAAATCGCATGGCACTAAGTGTAAATCGAGTATTAAGCATCGTAAAGTGCATTTTATATATATATAAATATCTCCAATCGAACAATTATATGGAGGGTGTGTCTCATCGAGTGAGTATGGACAGCGGATCGGTAAGTACTTGAGCTCATGACTAATAGGTAATACGCTCATGCTTGGGGTTGAATTTGGTAAGCCTTAAATCTATGTGATGATTGAAATTGTATGGTTGTGCTGGAAAATGAGTTAATGTGTAAAATGCTTCGATTATCTTGTTGTGTAGAATATGAAATGTGGATGTATGAATTGGTATAGATTGGACCAAAAGGTCCGAGGTATTATGGTATAGATTCGATATGGACAGTACCTAGCCTCATTTGTTGTACATGTAGTAGTAACTTTATCTGGATTGACGAATGCTTATGACTTACTGAGTTGTAAACTCACCGTGTTTTCTTGTCACCCATTTTAGGTCTCTTGACTCATATTGTTGCGCTCGAACCGTCGTTGAAGTCATCACACCGCTGAAATCTTGTGGTATTGTTTTTTGTTGTTGAAGAACATTTGGCATGTATAGGCTATTATATTTTGTCGAATTGTGGGTTGTAAACTTTAAGCCATGTGAAAATGGCCTATGTGGTCGCGAGTGGATGCTAGAACCTATAGCCACGAGTCTTAGAAACTCAAATTTTGTTAAGGTGACCATAATTTGTGTCATGTATGATGGATGATTAAGGCCAAGGAAAATTCATGAAATTGGCATAGTCTACTGCAGTAACTGTTGCGGACAGCAGCAGTGAGATGAGATTGAAAAATCACTAAAAATAGTATAAGTAGAATTAAATAGTGAGTAAATTATGGAACTGATCCTTGATGAATCTATTTTTATATGGACGAAACGAAACGACCATATGAGCAGTATACTGGGAGATATTAAAGTTCTCGTGAGACAGGGCCAGAACGATTTCTGGGTCCCCTGTCGTGACTTTGAAAATTTACCATAAATTATCCAGAAAGAATTAGGAGTCATGCCTTATATGTACAGATTCCATTTCGAGTCTAGTTTCATTAGAAACAAACGGCACCAGTATTAAAGCCCTGTACAGAAAGATATTCAAGTTGTAACGCGCGGAGGTCAGAGCAGTCGATCCCTGTAACATGGGTGACTTTAACTAATAAACTGTACCAATTGGCCCAACCAAAATTCTAAAAATAAATCCATGGATGGATATATGAGTCTAAATTCAGGAAAATTTACGAAACCAGTTTCCGAGTTTTGGAACTCGAGATATGATTTTAAGGCGACGGTGACGCAGTTTTCCAGCCTGTCCAGAAATGCCAAATTGGTCGGTACTTTAAGAGGATTTGTCTCAGTTAACCTCTGTGTCCACACGCCGGTCACGAGTTAGGTGTTACAATTTTATTGGTATCAGAGCTATGGTTTAGTCGGTTCTAGGACTACCATAGCGTGTGAGTCTAGCTATACATGCCAAATTGATAGTGCTTAATAATGTGATGACTTCGACGGTTGAAATTTTTGTTTTGATTAGCGATGGAACCCGGTAGAGAGACCCTTGGCGGATGACGTTGAAAGTGTAGCGGCTGCTCCGCAAGGGACACCGCTGTTGAGCCTCGTCATCCGCGAATAATCAAAATGAAGGCTAAACATGCCTTCTTCACTATGATGAATGAGTGGTCGCAATATGCCCGAACCAACCCGCTGTCCAACCATTCCCGAATTTAAATACTCCACCCCAAGACTCGCAATGCCTCCGCATCGATCCGTGAGGCTGAGTAAACCACCTGTGGACTTGATTAGGAAGCGTAATGAGGAGTTCAAGGCCATAGTTATGATGATGCCGAAAAGGCCGAAGTTCGCTCGATAACACCATTAGAGTGTTAGATGATCCGCACACCCATTTAATGTCTTAAGTGTGCTATATCCTTGTTAGAGACTCACTTACTATTGGTGGAGGACTTTAATTTCCATAGTCCCAAATGAACGAGTTACTTGGGATTTCTTCCAATCCAATTTCAAAGAAATACATTAGTCAACGTTCATCGATCGGCGTAGGAATTTTGAACTCAAGCAAGGGATGATCGATTCTTTAACATGAGTTCGAAGACTTAGTGGTATGCTTTCGGAGTGTGTGGCTGATGAGGTTATGTGCAAAGATTTGAAGAAGGATTGAATGAAGAGCTAAAGTTACTAGTGGGAATTTTGGAGATAAAGGAGTTCGTGACACTAGTCGAACGAGCTCGCAAGGCAAGAACTTGGGAGGAGAGAAGAAGGCTGAATTTGAAGCAAGAGATTACCGAAAAGATCGACGAGTAAAGTTCGCTTCGCTGTAAAGAGGTTCGGAGGACACCAAGAAGTCGAGGACGATCGGGAATTTCCATTAGAGCCCACCATTGACGGACTTTAGCTACTTCAAGCTAGTGGGCAATAATCGCCAAGAGAGACCGAATGCCCCCAATGTGGAAGACGACACCTAGGTGAATGTTGGGGTAAGTCTCGTTAATAGGCTTATGGATGCGGTTCAAGGACCACTTCATTAGAGATTGCACGAGCTAGATGAGAGGAATAAGACGAAGGTGCAAGACCTAGTGGAACGACCTGGAGGTAGGCCCCGAGAATCTCGGAGGTAGGTGGTAATCGGAGAGGAGCCTCTAATACTCCGTCCGATCCGAGACCCGTGTTCTGCTAGAGCATATGCCATCCGCGCACGAGAGGAGGCATCCTCCCCGACGTTATCACCGGTACTTTTACCTCTTTGATACTATTGTGATTGCATTGATTGACCCCGCCTACTCACTCATATGTATGTGAAACCTTAGCATCCAAGAAGACTCACCGCTGAGTCTACCGAGTTCGTAATTGAGTGTCAAACCCTTTGGGTCAATACGCTTGTTGATAAAGTGCAAGAGATGCCTAATAATTCGAGAACTCGCTTTCCTACCGATCCGATGCTTCTACCATTTCATGAATTGATGTTATTCTTGGTATGGATTAGACGTACATGATGGTGGTGGATCGCAAAGGAAAACCATTAATTTGAGGAGTGCAAATAATGAGGTAGTCCGAGTGAGCTCATCGATTTAAAGGAGTGCAGAATAATATCTTCTATGACCGTCAAGATATGTGAAAAGGTGAAACATACCTGCGATGTGTTTGGGAGTAAAGAGACGGAAGGAAACTCGAATCGGTACCAAGTGGTTTGTGAGTATTCGATGTTTTTCCCGAGGAGTTACCGGATTGCCACCGGTTCGAGAAGTGGAATTCGGATCGGTTGTACCGTACTACGCCGATTTCAATAGCCCCGGATCGTATGGCATTAACTAATTAAAGGAATTGAAGGTTCAATTGCAAGAATTGACGGAAGAGGTTTCCGACCGAAGTTTTTTCCATGGGCGACCGTATTGTTTGTGGAAGAAGGACGGAACCATGAGGTTGTGCATCGACTATCGCCAACTCAATAAAGTGACGATAAAGAATAAATATCCATTGCCACAATTGACGATTTGTTTGATCAATTAAAGGAGCCCTGTTTTCAAAGATAGATTTGAGGTCGGGTACTATCTTGAGGGTCCGAGAATCGGACATACCCAAACCGCTTTTAGAACGAGGTACTCATCTAATTCTTGGTGATGCCGCTTTGGGCTCACTAATGCCCTCGGTGTTTATGGATTTAATGAATAGAATTTTCAGCCATACTTGGATCGGTTTAAGTTGTATTTATCGATGACATTTTGGTCTATTGAGATGAAAAACATGCAACACCGAGGCTAGTGTTGCAAATTACGAGATAAGCAAATTATAAAAGTTCAAGAATGTGAATTTTGTTGAAAGAGGTTATTTTTGGGGCACGGATGTCCGGATCGGTGTCGGGTGGACCCAAAAAATTTCCCATAGTCGATTGGAAACCACCAAGGAATGTTACCGGTTGGAGCTTTTTGGGGTTGCGTTATTACCGACGATTTTAAAAGGTTTCCGACGATAGCCACGCCAATGACGGTTACCCAAAAGGATGTTAAGTTCGAATGGACGGAGAAATGTCGAAAAGTTTGATCAACCAAAGCTTATTTGACCGCCCCAATTTAGTGCAACCCAACGGGCAAAGAGTTTGTCATTTATAGTGACGATCCCTACTTGGGTTGGGCGATTGATGCAAGAAGGGCGAAGTTGGGCCTATGCGCCAGACAATTAAAGCCACATGAGAAAAATTATCCCACCCATGATCTCGAATTGGTCGCCATCGATTCCTTTAAAGATATGGCGACATTACTTATTTGGTGAGAAGTGCCATGTGTATTCGGATCACAAAAGTCTCAAATATTTGATGACTCAAAGAGACTTAAATCAAAAGACGATGGCTCGAGTTGTTAAAAGATTATGAGCTCGTTATTGATTATCACCGAAAGGCCAATGTGGTTATGATGCCTTAAGTCGGAAATCACGCTTGCTTTCAGCGATGAATGTACACTTGTCTATTCTACCCAAATGTGTTAGTAGCCAATTGAAGGCCAAACCATTGTTGGCTCATCAAATTCGAAGCTCGTAAAGTTGATGAGGAGTTGCTTCAAAACCAGTGTGTTCGAGCAAGGAATCGAGTTTCAAATTGATGATGACGATTGTTTAAGGTTTGAAGTCGTTGGTGTTCCAAAGAATTGAACTTATTTCGATAATTCTAAATGAAGCCCATTGTAGTCGAATGTCAATCCACCCGGTAGTACTAAAATGTACAATGACCAAACGCCAATTTTGTGGCGATGAAACGAACATTTCAATTTTTCAAGGTGTCCGATATGTCAACAAGTGAAAGCGAACATCAAGTGCCCGGGATTACTTCAAGATCATGATACCCGAATGGAAATGGGATCGAGTCACAATGGACTTTGTATCCGGACCGCCATTGTCTGAGTAAGAAGGATGCGATTTGGGTCGTTGTCGATAGACTAACTAATCCTCACTTTATCCCCTGACGACGGATTTTTCAATGGACAAATTAGGGAATTGTACGCTTTCGGGGAGATTACACGGGTGCCTATTTCTATCGTGGGGATAGAGACCCAAGATTTACGCCGCGATTTTGGAAGAAATTGCAAGATGCTTTGGGTACCAAGCGCATTTTAGCACCGCTTTCATCCCCAAACCGATGGTCAATCCGAACGGATAATTCAAATACCGAGGATATGTTGAGATGTTGCATCCTTGAGTTTAGTGGTTCATGGAAAGTATTTACCTTTGATTGAATTCGCCACAACAATAGCTTTCAATCAAGTATTAAGATGGCGCCTCATTTATACGGTCGTAAATGCCGATTCCCATTATTCGACTGAACTTAGTGAAGGTAAATTCCGGTTGATTTGGTTAAGGATGCCGAGCAAAAGTTCGAGTAATTCGTGAAAGTTTGAAAGTCGCTTGGATCGCCAAAAGTCGATGGGATTTAAAAAAAAGGTTCTTGAGACAAGGTCTTTCTCAAAGTTTCACCTTGGAAGAAGGTGCTTAGATTTGGTCGGGAAATTGAGTCCGAGGTTTATCGGGCCATATGAAGTATCCGAACGAGTTGGGCCACGATATCGATTAATTTTGCCCTTGAGCTCAAAGGATTCACAACGTTTTCATGTCTCGATGCTTCGACGATATAGGTCTATCCATCGCGAATTGCTCCATCCGAGATTGAGATTCATAATTTGAGCTAAAGAGGAACCGTCGCATTATGAGGCGTGAAGAAAGAGTTGCGAATAGGAAAATCCCGAGTGAAGGTGTTGTGGCATAAACACGGAATGGAAGAAGCCACTTGGGAACTTGAGGACTCTATGAAAGAGCGATACCGAGCCTATTTATTTGAAGATTTTCGAAAAATTTCGTGGGGAGAGTTGTGACATCCTAAACGACCCTAGTCGGAAAGTTTTCGGACCACCAAACCGTCATAATAATTTAACCATCATAATTGATGCTCATTATATGTATATATGCATGTGTGAAAATTTCTGTTTGGATTTTGTTAATAGTAAGTGAATTTTTATCAAATAGGACTTATGGAGAAAATTTAGAAATGTGCTAGGCAATTGTAAGGTGGCCTATTAATACATGGGAAAATAGTTGTCCTTGCATGTCAAATAACCCACTTCCTAAGGTGAGTGGCCAATGACAAGAATATAAGGGAACATGTTTCCAACATGTTTAGTTAGTGGATTATGTAGAAAAATAAAGAAATGAAAAAAAAATGAGCATGGATGCCCCCCTTTGTTGCCGTGAGTAGAGGAAAAGAAAGGAAAAAATTGTTCATCCATTCTCAAAATCTTGGCTGAAAATACTAAGGGAAAAGGAAGGATTTTTGCTTCATGCTTGGTTTAAAGAGAACTAGAAGGAGATTTGGTCATTTGTGTCAAGATTAAGGTATGTTTGAGGTTGTTCATGAGATTCATGCATGTTTTAGTTGCTAACTTGATGTTCATGTTAGCCCATGGTTCAAATCCTTGTTATGCCATGGAAATGGTATTTGGCCAAGGTTGATATTGTGTTAAAGCCATTGCATGCTAAATGTGAAGCTTGTTGATGATACATGTAATGATGGATTGACTACTCTTGAAATTTCTTTTAGCATTCTTGAGTAAGACATGGAGTTTTCTTTGTTTAACCATGACCAAAAATTGAAAGGGGGATGGTGGGATGTATTCGGCCATGGCATGCTCATAAGTATTTATGCTTGTTGCATGATAGGTAAAAATTTGTGTTTTGATATATGTGTATATGTGTTTGTACATGATGTTACAAATGGATGTGAAAATATGCTAGATTGGGAAAATTTGATTAAATGTTCATGAGATGAAATTAGGTGATTAAAAGATGTTAGTTGACATTGTACATATATATATATATTCGCCATTAAAGTAGTTGTAGGTAATGTTGAATCAAGTTTTTGGTGTATTCGGTTAGGTGTATAATCACCAAATGGACGATTAGTAAGAATGGTTGCCAATATACAAGCATACATATGCATGTGTAGTTGAATTATGAATGTTTAGCAAGATGGTTAAACTAGTGATTTATTGATTAAGCTCAAGGAGTTAAAGAAGGAGAATCAAGCAAGGGAAAGAAAGGTCATGAAAACTTGGAACTATTTTACCCAACACGAGGTAAGTCATTAACGATTTGATATTGCTTAAATGATTGTAAAATTTATGCAATTGTGTTTAATGGGATGATATATATATATAAATGAAAATGTATGTATGGAGGATGACAATTGTTGAATGTAAAAGAAATAGTGAAATGTTAGAAAGTTTGTTTGCACTAAGTGCGGGCAAACGTGTTAGGTGACAGATTGGCACTAAGTGTGTTGGAAATATATGGCACTAATTATGGGAAATATATGGCACTAAGTGTGCGAGCCGGGCATGGCACTGTGTGCGGGCCTAAATCGCATGGCACTAAGTGTGCGAAATCGGTATTAAGCAGTGCTTTTATATATATATAAATATCTCCAATCGAACAATTATATGGAGGTGTGTCTCCATCAGTGAGTATGGACAGCGGATCGGGTAAGTACTTGAGCTCATGACTAATAGGTAATACGTCATGCTTGGGGTTGAATTTGGTAAGCCTTAAATCTATGTGATGATTGAAATTGTATGGTTGTGGGAAAATGAGTTAATTGTAAAATGCTTCGATTATCTTGTTGTGTAGAATATGAAATGTGGATGTATGAATTGGTAAGATTGGACCAAAAGGTCCGAGGTATTATGGTATAGATTCGATATGGACGAGTACCTAGCCTCATTTGTTGTACATGTAGTAGTAACTTTATTGGATTGACGAATGCTTATGACTTACTGAGTTGTAAACTCACTTGGTTTTCTTGTCACCCATTTTAGGTCTCTTGGACTCATATTGTTGGTTGAACCGTTGAAGTCATCACACCGGCTGAAATCTTGTGGTATTGTTTTTTGTTGTTGAAGAACATTTGGCATGTATAGGCTTTATATTTTGTCAATTGTGGGTTGTAAACTTTAAGCCATGTGAAAATGGCCTATGTGGTCGCCGAGGGGATGCTAGAACCTATAGCCAAGTCTTAGAAACTCAAATTTTGTTAAGGTGGCCATAATTTGTGTCATGTATGATGGATGATTAAGGCCAAGGAAAAATTCATGAAATTGGCATAGTCTACTGCAGTAACTGTTGGGACAGCAGCAGTGAGATGAGATTGAAAAATCACAAAATAGTATAAGTAGAATTAAATAGTGAGTAAATTATGGAACTGATCCTTGATGAATCTATTTTATATGGACGAAACGAAACGACCATATGAGCAGTATACTGGGAGATATTAAAGTTTCGTGAGACAGGGCCAGAACGATTTCTGGGTCCCCTGTCGTGACTTTGAAAATTTACCATAAATTATCCAGAAAGAATTAGGAGTCATGCCTTATATGTACAGATTCCATTTCGAGTCTAGTTTCATTAGAAACAAAACCAGTATTAAAGCCCTGTACAGAAAGATATTCAAGTTGTAACCGCGGAGGTCAGAGCAGTCG
>NW_026440805.1:0-9322 GCF_025698485.1 Gossypium arboreum | reverse complement strand
GATGACAAACATATTAGAGATGGACAGAAACTTACTTCCAAGTGCTCAAGAAGACAAACCAAAAACCTCTAGTTTTTTAAAGCAGGAGGAATATTACGTTTTTCATGAGGACATATAATACATTTTTTTTTAAAAATCATGGCTAAAATAATAAAAAATAAAACCTCTTTATTTTTACTGTATTCAAATGAGCCATTAATGGCTTAGAAGAAAACGAAGACATTAGCGTTTCTTTTTCACCATGTTTTTGAAGAATCATGTTGGTGCTTTCTAATATTTTAAGTAATGAGTGGAGACAGAAAAATTGAAAAGAAGTCGTATCTTGAAAATGGCCATGTTGGTCGGTTCCCCACCATGGTTTCAGTTGTACCAGCGGGTGCCGCCATTCCAGTGTTATAGCACAACAAGTAACACCCTTTTATATTAGTGAAAATTTTGGTCTGTATCGTTTGCACTGATTGAAACATGGTACACCGACTGCTGTATAAATAATGTTAAAAATATAAAACTTTTAACTACTTTCTATTACACTAGAAATTAAAGTTTAACATTTAATTTTTTTATAACATACTTTTTCATTTAAAATATAACAAAAAACCGGCTCATCTCATTATCATAGAAAATCTTCACTCACCCATTTTTTTGTTGAACCCCTCATTTTGACTTGTTTTTATTCTTAATTTTAAATTTATTGAATGATGAGTTTTTATTTATAAAGTTTATTAATCAGTATTTTATATAATTGATGAATAGTTTTATATTTGATATTTATATATTTATTTATATAAATATATTAAATATTTAGAAAATATCAATAAATTAGACATAAAATTAGAGGTGTGCATGGGCGGGCGGACCGAATTCAAGCAGGTCCAACTAAAATTTTTGGCCAGTTTGCTAGGCCAGGCCTAGGCTCGGCCCAAAAAATAGGCCTAAAATTTTGCCCAAGCCCAACCCCAATAAAAATGTTAAAAACTAGGCCCGACCGCCCGCCCATATTAATTTTTATATTATTCTTTATATAATATATATAAATCATTAAAATACTAAAAACATCAAAATAAATATTTCTCAACAAATTAAAATAAATTTTAAAAATATGTATACTTAAATAACACTAAAATAGATGTAACTTAACAAGCAAATGCCTCTAAAATAATAACAAAATTAACAAATATCTTTAAAATAATAACAAAATTAACAATAAAATAAGTTTTATACCATATCTAAACAATAACAACAAAATAGTAGCAACATAGTAATAAAATAGTAGCAAAATAGGAGAAAACAATAAGAAAATAATATTTTAAAACCAAATTTTTGTCATTTAATGACCGCCCGCCCAACAATGCCTTACCCGAGTCGGCCTATTTTTTAAACAAGCCTTATTTTTTGTCCAAGCTTATTTTTCGAGCATATATTTTTATCCAAACCCTCCCACATTTCAGAGGGCCTTGGGCGGGTCCATTTCCACCCATGCACACCTCTACATAAAATAGATTGGCGGATAATCGCTACCTTGAAAGCAACCATGTTGCATACTTGTTTGTAAAGAAATGGGTTAAAGAATATTGAGTTAGTATTGAGGGTGGCAATAATGTTTGATGCTTTGCTTTTTTCTTTTTCTTTTTCTTTTTTTTTGCTTTGATGCTTTTGATATATGCTGATATTTGAGTGTAACCATTGGGATATATATGGCTATCCAATTTTTATGATTTGCTATCGTTGATTGTGGTTGTTTTATTAATAAATTTATATTTTGGATTGAGAAAAAATTTAAGAAATTTGAAACACAAAAGAAAGTAGAGAAAATGAACACAATGATATCGTGGTTCGAGAATATTCCCTTCATCCACGGTAAAACCAAAATGTAACACCCTATATCCGATCTAATCGTACGGACCCGGTATAGGACTATTACATTTGGTGCCAAACGATTATGGCTAGATACTATTAAATTTAAACATTTATACATAGTATTCTAACTTATCAACCACATTTGCAAACATATTTATAATTCCACTAATTCATTTCATATAAACCAAAATACTTCAAGTAACTCAAAATAGATAGAATTTTAAGAGTTTACATTTTAGTCCCTAATATATGAGAACACATTTCGTCTACCTATATACATGCCATTTTAATTCAAAATACCGTACATACTTTTGAAGCTCCTGAGGATGTGATGAGATGAGAGATCCCCTAACTCAACTCTACCTCTTCAGGTCTAACTGTACCTACGCGTTAAAATAAACACATTAAGCCGGTGAAGGCTTAGTAAGCACTACAAGATTAAATAGGTAGATAAATCATAACAAAATATTTTAAACTTATTCAATCATTACATATTTACTCACATATAAGTTCTTCAGCTATGCTTCACTTTAATAAAGTCTAACTTATATTTTGTAAGTTATCAAACTTATCTTAACACATTGGTGATTCATTTTTGTTTTCAACTCAAATTCTTGGCCCAAAGTAGACTTTATAGAACAAACCGGATATACGGAACAAATACAGAGGTACATTATTATGCACAAATGAACAGAGAGCACTGAAGTGCTATACAGAGGGCATGAATGTGCTGAACGAAGAGCACTAATGTGCTAATAATCAGAGAGCGCATTAAGGTTCCTTAATAGCATGTCACTAATATCCTAGTAGTTCTAAATCTCGTCTACTTGGGCATTAAACTGAATTTCATACATTTAAATATTTTACATAAATATTTCAAAAAATATTTCTCGTTTCTCCACCATTTATAAATTTAATCCCCATTTTACAAATATCACACCCTCTTTTATTTTTTTTCACACATATACTTTTATCACAACATCATTACTTAATGTTCAAACAATGTACCATTTCATATTCTCCACTTATAATTTTCTTAAATAAATTTCATAATTCCACAATCTAATTAATTTAAATTTTTAATTTTTTTTCTTAATCTAAGTAATTCTATACTACAATATAAGCATTTAAATAAAATAATTTAAAAATCTTGTAGTACTTACAACAAAAAGGTTGAGATGATGTATTCCTTCACTCCTTAGCCTTCTCTTTTCCTTTTTCTTCAATTAGGTCCTCTCCTTTCTTTTCTTTCTCTTTAATTTTCATATAAAACATATAACATTTATATATTAGAGAAAAACTATCAAATGACTTTCCTATACTATTTAATAAAAATAAACATGTATGATATAATAAATTCATCATTCATTTTTTCATTTTTTAACCTTAGCTCACATTTCAATTTAATCCATAACTAAAATTATTTCTATTTCTATCACAATCTATACCTTATTTTTACTTAAGTTCTACTTATAATTTAACTTAACTCTCAAATTTTCACTAATAAGCCCTGATTTCAAATTTCTTACATTATTCCATTAAACTTATAACTTATTTCACAATTTAATCATTTTCCCAATTCTAGTTTGAATTCCCATCAATTCAATCTCTAATTCATCCATTAATTCAATATAACAACATCCAAAAATATACTAACTTTCAAAGTTTCAACATATACTTAATAGTATTTTGTTCTAGGATCATAAAAACTCAAAATTACAAGAAAAGGAATTAAATTGACTTACCAATTTAAGTTTGAACACTTGAAATCCGAAATTTTCTTTTCTTTCTTCTTTCTTTCTCCTATTCTCTCTTTTCGATTCTGTTTCTTTCTTGTTTCTTTTCTTGCTTTTGTTTTATATGTATATAATAATATAATATAATATTATAATAATATAATATAATAACATACTTATCAATTAAGTAAATATAATATAATATATATTAACACCCTTAACCCTTTTCTCTTGACAGGATTACGGAGTACTAGTCATTACAGAATATTTTTAGATAATTCATGATATTTACTGTTCATAGTGAAACTGTCTACTTGAGTCATAATTACTAAATTATTTTTATCTTGAGTTACAAAACTCCAAATTAAGATCCGCTAATTTTCCATGAAACTAGACTTACATATTTTCTTACCATAAAATTTTTAGAATTTTAGTTTAACCAACAAGTACAGTTTATTCTTTAAAGTCACTCTTATTCTGCTGTCGCAGTTCCAACCCTTTTTACTAAAATTAATTATCTCATTGTACAGGATTCAGATGGTGTTCTCGTTTGTTTCTATTGAAAATAGACTTATTCAGGATTTTAAACATATAATTTTAAAAACCTAATTATTTTTATCCAATTTTTGACGATCTTCCAAATTCAAAACAGGGGAACCCAAAATCATTCTAACCTTATCTCACAAAATTTATTATATCTCATGATTTACAATTCCATTGCTTACACCGTTTCTTCTATAAGAAACTAGACTCAATAAGATTTAATTTCATATATTATTCAATCTCTAATTCGATTTCCAAAATTTTTGGTGATTTTTCAAAATTAGACCACTGCTGTTGTCCAAAATTATTTTAATACAAAATGTTGATTACCAAGTTTATAACACCCTTATTTCCTTTCCCTACAATATTTTCCATAACTTTCTCTTATTTTCCTTCACTAACATATCAAGAACATAAAACTTTATATAAAAAACTCTACATTCACATCATTTCCATGCTTTTCAATAATATCAAACTTAAAAATACATGGAAATATTGATGTTCTTACCTTGTCTTATTGTTTCCAATCCTTTTCAGATCAACTCGATTCCATCTGCAGATACTACATGTCCCAGAATACCACTTCGATAACCAAAACTCGCATGTACTGAGCTTTCCATATAGTTGCTTCTCCCGTAAAATCTGTAGCACAACCCTGAGATGTTGATCATGTTCTGACTCTGACTTTGAATAAACCAGTATATCATCAATAAAAACCACCACAAACTGATCTAAATACAGCTGAAAGATACAATTCATGAGATCCATAAAAGCAACTGGGGCATTAGTCAACCCGAATGACATTACCAAGAACTCATAATGGCCATACCTAGTACGGAAAGTTGTCTTCGATACATCACTTTCTTTGACCTTCAACTGATAGTAGCCTAACCTTAAATCAACCTTTGAAAATATAGAAGCTCCTCTCAACTGATCAAACAAATTAACAATACGAGGAAGTGGATATTTATTTTTGATTGTCACCTTTTTCAGTTGCTCATAATCAATACAAAGTCTCATCGAGCCATCTTTCTTTTTAACAAATAATATCGGAGCTCCCAATGGCAATATGCTCGGTCGAATGAAACCACGGTCTAACAAATCTTGCAACTGTATCTTCAACTCTTTTAACTCTGTAGGTAACATACGATACGGAGGTATAGAGATTGGTGATGTGCCCGGATAAACTTCTATAGCAAATTCAACTTCTCTATCTGGCGGTAAACCCAGTAGTTCTTCGAGAAATACATCAAGAAACTCACAAACTGTCCAAATTTTACTACACTGACCTCCAACTGAATTCGAATTGATAACATATGCCAAATATGCTAAACAACCCTGTTGAAGTAATTTACTAGCCTTCATTGCTGAAATAATACGTGTTGGCCCACTAGTACGGATCTTGTTACGTCAATCCGATCTCCACTTTCGTCGGATACTGAATTTCTTTTCATAGCAATCCAAAATCACTCCATATTTAGATAGCCAATCCATTCCCAATATTATCTCAAAGTCCCCAAATGGCATAACCAATAAGTCAACAGGAAAAATTTATTCAGTATAATTAACGGGCATCCGGACAAACTGATTCACTAACACTGTTTGCCTTAAAGGACTTGACACCTCTATAGACACTCTAGACATTTTAGATTTTAGTTTCCGATTTTACTAATTTTGTATTACTATAATTGAATTTTAATTATAATTATTTTTATTGAAAATGTTGGTTTAAATAAGTATTGAAAGATTAACGTTGTAAGGTTTTAGATATGAAATAGAATAAGTTATTGAATTGGGATATAGAAATGAAATATATGAAATAATGATTTTATAAAATGTTTTGATTGATCCGGATCTTCACATTCTTAAGTGAATTATGGAATATGTGATTATTGGGAATAAGATATAAATTGGATAGAAATTCAATTATCACTGTTAATTAGTTCTGTAATTAATAATGTAAATTATTATTATTTTCGAAGCTAGCAAAGAACCCGAGGCATCAGTATCGAAAGGAAAGGAGAAAGCAATCGAGGACTAAAACGGGAGATTTACGGTTTGTATTACTATAATTCAAATTTTAATTATTATTAATTTCTGAATTTTAATTGTTATGTATAGTAGGTAAGAATTGAAGTAAGTACTTGAAATAGATATGGATATTGAGTGAAAATGAAAGTGATTCAAATTGTATCAAATTGAATTGAATGTGATTATTTGAAATGTATATGGATTGAGAAAGTGTATGGAATTCCCTATTAACTAGTCGGGCTGAATCGGATATAATTGGCATGCCATAGGATTTGAGATGAGGACAGGAGATACTGTAGATATTGTTGTTCTATATCCTTCGGATTTATCGAAGAGGCACTCTGTGCTAATTTGGTGTGTTTGGGAGGACTATGTGATTCTGGTGTGTTTGGGAGGATTATATGATTATTCTGGTGTGTTTTGGTTGGATATTACTAGTGTGTTTGGTTGAAATCCATGTATCCACCAAAGTCCGAGTCTTGTTAATAGGGGTATGAATAATAAGTGAAATTGAAATGAGATTCAATTCCCTATTAACTTGTCAGGCTAGCCAGATATAATTGGCATGCCATAGGATTTGAGAAGGGATTTGGAGATAATGAAGTTATTATATCCTTCGGAACTATCCGAAGAGGCACTATGTGGTGTATTTTGGATGGATTATACTATACTGGTGTGTTTAGAAGATTATCTAATTACGGTGTGTTTTGGAGGATGACATGATTATTCTGGTGTGTTTTGGTTGGATATTACTGGTGTGTTTGGGTTGGAATCCGTGTATCTGTCAAAGTCCGGGTTTGTTAATAGGGTGAATAACTGAAACGAGAAAATTAAATAAATTTGATTGATTGTACTGAATATATATATATATATATATATATATATGAAAGAAATTATGAGTTGAATTGTGAATTTAATTGAAATGTGAGATTTGAAGCTTGAACTTAAGGTTCATGAATTTGTTAAAATATCAAATTATTGATATTGAAATCAGTTTAATAAATGAAATGAGAAAATCAAATGAATTTGATCAATTGAACTATTGAAAGTATGAAAAGTGAAATTATGAATTGAAATGTGAATTGAAATTGATATATCGAGTTAATGAAATTATAAACATGAACAACCAACGAGGTAAGTTAGTGTAACTTGAATTGTATTTTTAAATGTATGAAATATCGATATAATGAATTACGATTCGGGGCATAGCTGGTGGCATGGGCCCGACCCTAAAATGTAAAATTGCATTTTAGGTCCTTAAATTTTTAAAAATTTTAAATTAGTAAAGGTAAAATTTCACTTTGCTCCCCAAATTATAAAAATTTGATTTAATCCTTTACAAATTATAAAGATATAAACTATAAAAATTAAAATTTTATCGCCCCTTAAAAAATTTTACAGGCCTTACGACTGATTTATGTTTATGAAGAAATGGCAAGAGATCGATATTTATCATGACATGTAAATATGTGATTATCTTTGATACGTTGATACAAGGAAATTAAGTATATTGAGACGAGTAATAAATTCAAGTAAAACATGTCGAAAAAATAAGTACATTTAAGGGACAATATGTTTGATTTTAATTGGTTCCAAATATAAACGTTAGATGAAATAAAATATCTAATAAATAAGTCAGTAACTCGGTAATGCTCCGTAACTCTATTCCGTGCGGATTTGGGTTAGAGGCGTTACAATATATTTTCACTTTAAAAATATCTTAGATTTTCAATGTTAAACCGCCTCAATTTATAATAATGGCATATTTACCTATTTAATCCTTTTTACTTTCTTTAATCTATAATTAAACTTTCACACTTATTTCAATCTAATCCTTTTCCTAATTATTTCTAATTAAGTCAAATTCACCTAATTAAAATCTAATTAGACACATAACTAACTCGTAAATATTGTTAATAAATATTTACGAATCATTTTCAAAAGCGGAAAACCAAAATACATTTTCGGTTACCCTACCATGGGTCATTACAAAAATGAAATTCACTATTAAAAAATAGAGATTACAATGGAATTACATCATAAAATGAAATACCTCGCCGATAATTACCCACAAACTTTGAGCAATTTTCTAAATGAACATCAGCTATACACTTTCCGCATATTGAGAACTACCTGGCAATAACAAATAACAAGTGACCAACAATCTCAAAATGTTAAAAACAATACTTTATTTAAAACATCCTAGCCTCTTATCAATCATCAATGGAGACCTAAGACAGATTCATGATTTGTGTAGATAGAAGTAGATGATACTAAAAGCATTAGAAACCAAACTTACCACATTGCGCCGTTGTTGTGCCCATAAGCTGGTATTGCCCTCTTTGGATGCCCACCATTCAAGGGTTTATCACCCAAAGGTACATACACCTCCCCAGTGGTACCATCTGGCCTTTTATCTGCCACCAATTTCATGGTTCCTAAAGCTGAATGAAAGTACAAGGCTAAATAAATAACATATCTGGCTCCTCAACTACAACTATGTACCAAGCACCAAAATATTCTCCAACACAGGAAATGAATGTCAGAAGAACAAATTCTCCATATAACCTAGACTTAACCTATCATAAACATTAATAACATCACAGTTGAAGCCTTTCAAAGCAGGGGAAATTCATATAAAGGTTGGTAGAAAATATGCCAATCTATCGGACCGAAAAGCTGAAAAGCAACATTAAAAGAGAGCTGTAATGAAACTAGTTCCAAAATGTTATAGTATATATATCATTTGATTCATTTAACTCATACCTCAAAGTCCAAAAGCAAAAGAGTCGAGATATAGTGAGTCACTTAGTAAAAGCGGATTAGATGAAGTCACATAATCAGTCACTTAGACACTGAGTTTGATTATGTCGCTCAATCCACATGATCAAGGAAGCAATTCCTCATCAAGTGAATTGATGCAGCCTTTGAAGGATTCATGGTCTGAGAAATTCGGAAAACTAAGATGGACATCTTTGAGATTAGACAGAACAATATTTTGGGAACTCAGTTGTCTTACAAGTGTTAAATTGAGCTCTCTAATGCCACGTTGTAACATGTCTTGTATCCCTAATGCCATGTTGTAACATGTCCAATATACAAAATAGCCACTTTTGTTTGTCTCGTTACGTTTTAGTCACTTATGTTATTATTTT
>NW_026440804.1:0-9914 GCF_025698485.1 Gossypium arboreum | reverse complement strand
AGCACGCAAAAACGAGTCCAAGAGACCTAAAATGGGTGACAAGAAAACAGTGAGTTTACAACCAGTAAGTCATAAGCATTTCCAATCCAATCGATAAAGTTACTACTACATGTACAACAAATGAGGCTAGGTACTCGTCCATATCAATCTATACCATAATACCTCGGACCTTTCGTCCAATCTGCACTAATTCACACATCCACATTTCATATTCTACACAACAAGATAATCAAGCATTTTACACATTAACTCATTTTCCAGCACAACCATACAATTTCAATCATCACATAGATTTAAGGCTTACCAAATTCAACCCCAAGCATGAACGTATACCTATTCGCATGAGCTCAAGGTACTTACCGATCCGCTGTCCATACTCACTGATGGAGACACACCCTCCATATAATTGTTCGATTGGAGATATTTATATATATATATGAGTACGCATAATACGGCTTAATACTGATTTCGCAACTTAGTGCCATGCGATTAGCTCGCACACAGCGCATGCCCTTCGAGCTCGCATACTTAGTGCCATATATTTCAGCATGCACACTTAGTGCCATATATTTCCAGCACGCACACTTAGTGCCAATCTGCCACCGCATACACGTATTGTTCAAGACACTTAGTGCCGAAAGCAAACTTTCTACACATTTCACTATTTCTTTTACATTCAACAATTGTCATCACTCCATACACATACATTTTCATTTATATATATATATCATCCCATTAAACACAATTGCATAAATTTTACAATCATTTAAGCAATATCAAATACGTGCTTAATGACTTACCTCGTGTTGGGTAAAATAGTTCCAAGTCGGCTACTCGATGACCTTCGCTTCCCTTGCTTGATTCTCCTTCTTTAACTCCTTGAGCTTAATCAATAAATCACTAGTTTAACCATCTTGCTAAACATTCATAATTCAACTACACATGCATATGTATGCTTGTATATTCGCAACTATTCTTACTAATCGCCCATTTGGTCGATTATACACCTAACCTAATATGCACCAAAAACTTGATTCAACATTACCTACATACTCACTTTAATGGTCAATATATATATATATGTACAATGTCAACTAACATCTTTTAATCACCTAATTTCATCTCATGAACATTTAATCAAATTTTCCCAATCTAGCATATTTTCACATCCATTTGTAACATCATGTACAAACACATATACACATATATCAAAACACAAATTTTACCTATCATGCAACAAGCATAAATCGACTTATGAGCATGCCATGGCCGAATACATCCCACACCATCCCCTTTCAATTTTTGGTCATGGTTAAACAAAGAAAACTCCATGTCTTACTCAAGAATGCTAAAAGAAATTTCAAGAGTAGTCAATCCATCATTACATGTATCATCAACAAGCTTCACATTTAGCATGCAATGGCTTTAACACAATATCAACCTTGGCCAAATACCATTTCCATGGCATAACAAGGATTTGAACCATGGGCTAACATGAACATCAAGTTAGCAACTAAAACATGCATGAATCTCATGACACAACCTCAAACATACCTTAATCTTGACACAAGTATGACCAAATCTCCTTCTAGTTCTCTTCTAAACCAAGCATGAAGCAAAAATCCTTCCTTTTCCTTTAGTATTTTCAGCCAAGATTTTGAGAATGGATGAACAATTTTTTTCCTTTCTTTTCCTCTACTCACGGCAACAAAGGGGGGCATCCATGCTCATTTTTTTTTTTCATTTCTTTATTTTTTTCATAATCCACTAACTAAACATGTAGGAAACATGTTCCCTTGCCCATATTCTTGTCATGGCCGCCACTCACCTTAGGAAGTGGGTTATTTGACATGCAAGGACAACTATTTTCCCACATGTATTAATAGGCCACCTTACAATTGCTCAGCACATTTCTAAATTTTCACATAAGTCCTATTTGATAAAAATTCACTTACTATTAACAAAATCCAAACACTAAATTTTCACACATGCATATATACATATAATGAGCATCAATTATGATGGTTAATTATTATTATGACTCGTTTGGTGGTCCCAAACCACTTTCCGACTAGGGTCGATTTAGGGATGTCACAACTCTCCCCACTTAAAAATTTTCGCCCCTAAAATCTTACCTAAATAGGCTCTGTATCGCTTCTTTCATAGAGTCCTCAAGTTCCCAAGTGGCTTCTTCCATTCCGTGTTTATGCCACAACACCTTCACTAACGGGATTTTCCTATTGCAACTCTTTTACTTCACGCCTCATAATGCGAACTGTTCCTCTTCATAGCTCAAATTAGGTAATCTCAATCTCGATGGAGCAATTACGCAATGGATCGACCTATATCGTCAAGCATCGAGACATGAAAACGCTAGAATCCTTTCGAGCTCGGGGCAAAATTAATCGATATGCGATCGCCCAACTCGTCGGATACTTATATGGCCCGATAAACTTGACTCAATTTGCCCTTACGACCAAATCTAAGCACCTTCTTCCAAGGTGAAACTTTGAGAAAGACCTTGTCTCCAACCCGATATTCAATATCTTTTCTTTTCAAACCGCAGATACGACTTTTGGCGATCCGGGCATTTCAAACTTTCACGAATTACTCGAACTTTTGCTCAAGGCCCTTAACCAAATCAACCTCAAGAATTTACCTTCACTAAGTTCACCAGAATAATGGGTACGGCATTTACGATCGTGATAAAGCCTCGTAAGGCGCCATCTTAATACTTGATTGAAAGCTATTGTTGTAGGCGAATTCAATCAAAGGTAAATACCGCTCCTATGAACCACTAAACTCAAGGATGCAACATCTCAACATATCCTCGAGTATTTGAATTATCCGCTCGATTGACCATCGGTTTGGGGATGAAAAGCGTGCTAAAATGCATGGTACCCAAAGCATCTTGCAATTTCTTCCAAAATCGCGACGTAAATCTTGGGTCTCTATCCGACACGATAGAAATAGGCACCCGTAATCTCACAACCGAGAAACGCATAATTCCGCTTAATTTGTCCATTGAAAATCCAGACGACGGGATAAAGTGAGCCGACTTAGTTAGTCTATCGACAACGACCCAAATCGCATCCTTCTTACTCACCGACAATGGCAACCGGATACAAAGTCCATTGTGACTCGATCCCATTTCCATTCGGTATCATGATCGTCAAGTAATCCCGATGGCACTTGATGTTCCGCTTTCACTTGTTGACATATCGACACCTTGAAACAAATTCTAAATGTCTCGCTTCATACGGCCACCAAAATTGGCGCTTGTGTCATTGTACATTTTAGTACTACCCGTGGATTGACATTCGACTACAATGGGCTTCATTTAGAATTATCGAAATAAGTTCAATTCTTTGGAACACACAGACGACTTCAACCTCAAACAATCGTCATCATCAATTTGAAACTCGATTCCTTGTTCGTAACACACTCATTCGCTTTGCAAGCAACCTCATCAACTTTCGAGCTTCCCGAATTTGATGAGCCAACAATGGTTTGGCCTTCAATTCGCTACTAACACATTGTCGGTAGAATAGACAAGTGTACATTCATCGTCAGAAAGCAAACAAAGGATTTCGACTTAAGGCATCCGCAACCACATTGGCCTTTCCCGTGATAATCAATAACGAGTTCATAATCTTTTAACAACTCGAGCCATCGCCTTTGTCCGATTTAAGTCTCTTTGAGTCATCAAATATTTGAGACTTTTGTGATCCGAATACACTTGGCACTTCTCACCAAATAAGTAATGTCGCCATATCTTTAAGGCAATACGATGGCAACCAATTCGAGGTCATGGGTTGGATAATTTTTCTTATGTGGCTTTAATTGTCTCGACGATAGGCCACAACTCGACCTTCTTGCATCAATACGCAACCTAACCCAAGTAGGGAGGCATCACTATAGATGACAAACTCTTTCCTGATTCGGCCGATTAGAACCGAGCTTCTCAAATGGGTTTTCAATTGGTCGAAACTTTTTCCACACTTTTCCGTCCATTCAAATTTGACATCTTTCTCAAGCGCTTTTGTCATGGGTGTGGCTATCATCGAGAATCCTTTCACAAACCGGTTCGAGTAACCAAAGCCCCAAAAAGCTCCTAACTTCGAACATTCCTTGAGGTTTCCAATTGACTATGGTCAAATTTTGTTCAGTCCACCCGACACCCATGCGACACCACGCGCCCCAAAAAGCTAACCTCTTTCAACCAAAATTCACATTTCATCAACTTTATGATAACTGCTATCTCGAAGATTTGCAACACTAGCCTCGTGTTCAAGATGTTCGGCCATCTTTCAATAGACCAAAATGTCATCGATAAATACAACTACGAACCGATCCAAGTATGGCCTGAAAATTCTATTCATTAAATCCATAAACACCGTAGGGCATTAGTGAGCCCAAACGGCATCACCAAGAATTGAGTGACCGTACTCGCTCTAAAAGCGTTTGGTATGTCCGATTCTCGACCTCAACCGATAGTACCCAACCTCAAATCTATCTTTGAAAACACCGAGGCTCCTTTAATTGATCAAACAAATCGTCAATTCGGGAATGGATATTTATTCTTTATCGTCACTTTATTGAGTTGACGATAGTCGATGCACAACCTCATGGTTCCGCCCTTCTTCTTCACAAACAATACAAAAGCGCCATGGAGAAAAAACTCACGAGCAAACCTCTATCCGCCAATTCTTGCAATTGAACCTTCAATTCCTTTAATTCGTTAATGCCATACACGGGGCTATTGAAATCATGAAGTACTTGCAACAACTTCGATGTCAATTCCACTTCTAACCGTGGCAATCCCAGAACTCCTCGAAAAACATCCAATACTCACAAACCACCGTACCGATTCGAAGCCTTCCGCCTCTTTACTCCCAAACACATACGCAAGGTATGTTTCACACCCTTTTTCACATATCTTCGAGCGGTCATAGAAGATATTATTGTCGGCACTCCTTTTAAATCAAGAGACTCTACTCGACTACCTCATTATTTGCACTCCTCAAATTAATGGTTTTCTTTTGCATCCAACCACCATCATGTACGGTCACCAATCCATACCAAGAATAATATCGAATTCATGAAATGGTAGAAGCATCGATCGGCCGAAAAGAGATTCTCGAATTATTAGGGGCATCTCTTGCACACTTTATCAACAAGCACGTATTGACCCAAAGGGTTTGACACTGAATTAACTCAAGAGACTCAACTGTAGAGTCTTATGATGCTAAGGTTTCACATACATATGAGTGAGTAGAGCCGGGTCAATCAATGCAATCACAATAGTATCAAAGAGAGTAAAAGTACCGGATAACGTCGGGGAGGATGCCTCCTCTCGTTGCTGGATGGCATATGCTCTAGCAGAGACTGGTCTTGATCGGACGGCCAGACAGAGGCTCCTTCCGATTACCACCCCTACCTCCAGAGATTTCTGGGCCTACCTCCACTGCTGTCCACTAGGTCTTGCACCTTGCCTTATTCCTCTCATCTAGTCTGGCAATCTCTAATGAAGTGGTCCTTCAACCGCATCCATAATGTGCCCTATTAACAGACTTACCCCAACATTCACCTAGGTGTCGCTCTTCCACATTGGGGCATTCGTCTCTTTTGACGATTATTGCCCACACTAGCTACTGAAGTAGCTCGAGAGTCCGTCAATGGTCGGGCTCTAATGGAAATTCCCGCAATGTCCCTCGACTTATCGGTGTCCTCCCGAACCTCTTTACAGCCGAGAACGGAGCTTTACCGTCGATCTTTTACGGTAATCTCTTGCTTCAAATTCAGCCTTCTTCTTCTCCTCCCAAGTTCTTCCGCTTTGCGTGCTCGCTCGACTAGTGTCACTAACTCCTTTATCTCCAAAATTCCCACTAGTAACTTTAACTCTTCATTCAATCCTTCTTCAAATCTTTTGCACATCGCAACCTCATCAGCCACACCTCCGAGCATACCGACTAAGTCTTACTAACTCATGTTCAGATTCAGATACGTCATCCACTTTGCTTGAGTTCCAAGAATTCTTACGCTTCGATCGATGAACGTTGACTAATGTATTTCTTTCAAATTGGATTGGAAGAAATCCCAAGTAACTCGCTCATTTGGGACTATGGAAATTAAAGTCCTCCACCAATAGTAAGTCGAGTCTCATCAAGGATATAGCACACTTAAGACATTCGTCGGGTGTGCATGACATCATCTAACACTCTAATGGTGTTATCGAGCCGTAACTCGCCTTTTCAAGATCATCAAGAATATGGCCTTGAACCTCGCCCCACGCTTCCTAATCAAGTCCACGGTGGTTTACTCACCTCACAGATCAAGAATCGGAGGCATTGGGCTCTTGGGGTGGAGTATTTAAATTCGGGAATGGTTGGACAGCCGGGTTGGTTCGGGCATATTACGCACCCACTCATTCATCATAGTGAAGAAGGCTTGTTTTGCCCTTCATTTTGATTATTCGGATGATGAGGCTCAACAGGCGTGTCCTTGCGCGGAGCAGCCGCTACACTTTCAACGCATCCGCCAAGGGTCTCTACCCCGGTTCCATCGCTAATCAAAACAAAAATTTCAACCGTCAGAAGTCATCACATTATTAAGCACTATCAATTTGGCATGTATAGCTAGACTCACACGCGCTATGGTAGTCCTAGAACCGACTAAACCATAGCTCTGATACCAATAAAATTGTAACACCCTAACTCGTGACCGACGCCGTGTCGGACACGAGGGTTAACGAGACAAATCCTCTTAAAGTACCGACCAATTTGGCATTTCTGGACAGGCTGGAAAACTGCGTCACCGTCGCCTTAAAAATCATATCTCGAGTTCCAAAACTCGGAAACTGGTTTTGTAAATTTTCCCTGAATTTAGACTCATATACCCATCCATGGATTTATTTTTAGAATTTTTGGTTGGGCCAATTGGTACAGTTTATTAGTTAAAGTCACCCATGTTACAGGGATCGACTGCTCTGACCTCCGCGCGTTACAACTTGAATATCTTTCTGTACAGGGCTTTAATACTGGTGCCGTTTGTTTCTAATGAAACTAGACTCAAAATGGAATCTGTACATATAAGGCATGACTCCTAATTCTTTCTGGATAATTTATGGTAAATTTTCAAAGTCGCGACAGGGGACCCAGAAATCGTTCTGGCCCTGTCTCACGAGAACTTTAATATCTCCCAGTATACTGCTCATATGGTCGTTTTGTTTCGTCCATATAAAAATAGATTCATCAAGGATCAGTTCCATAATTTACTCACTATTTAATTCTACTTCTACTATTTTTAGTGATTTTTCAATCTCATCTCACTGCTGCTGTCCGCAACAGTTACTGCAGTAGACTATGCCAATTTCATGAATTTTTCCTTGGCCTTAATCATCCATCATACATGACACAAATTATGGCCACCTTAACAAAATTTGAGTTTCTAAGACTCGTGGCTATAGGTTCTAGCATCCCACTCGATGACCACATAGGCCATTTTCACATGGCTTAAAGTTTACAACCCACAATTCGACAAAATATAATAGCCTATACATGCCAAATGTTCTTCAACAACAAAAACAATACCACAAGATTTCAGCCGTGTGATGACTTCAACGACGGTTCCGAGCACGCAACAATACGAGTCCAAGAGACCTAAAATGGGTGACAAGAAAACACCGAGTGAGTTTACAACTCAGTAAGTCATAAGCATTCGCAATCCACGATAAAGTTACTACTACATGTACAACAAATGAGGCTAGGTACTCGTCCATATCGAATCTATACCATAATACCTCGGACCTTTCGGTCCAATCTGCACTAATTCACACATCCACATTTCATATTCTACACAACAAGATAATCAAGCATTTTTACACATTAACTCATTTTCCAGCACAACCATACAATTTCAATCATCACATAGATTTAAGGCTTACCAAATTCAACCCCAAGCATGAACGATTACCTATTCACATGAGCTCAAGGTACTTACCCGATCCGCTGTCCATACTCACTCGATGGAGACACACCTCCATATAATTGTTCGATTGAGATATTTATATATATATATAGAGTACGCACACAACGCTTAATACTCGATTTCGCATCACTTAGTGCCATGCGATTAAGCCCGCACACTTAGTGCCATGCCCTTCGAGCCCGCACACACAAGGCTATATATTTCCAGCATGCACACTTAGTGCCATATATTTCCAGCACTCACACTTAGTGCCAATCTGCCACCGCACACACGTATTGCTCAAGACACTTAGTGCCGAAAGCAAACTTTCTACACATTTCACTATTTCTTTTACATTCAACAATTGTCATCACTCCATACACATACATTTTCATTTATATATATATATCATCCCATTAAACACAATTGCATAAATTTTACAATCGCTTAAGCAATATCAAACACGGCTTAATGACTTACCTCGTGTTGGGTAAAATAGTTCCAAGTCGGCTACTCGATGACCTTCGCTCTTTCCCTTGCTTGATTCTCCTTCTTTAACTCCTTGAGCTTAATCAATAAATCACTAGTTTAACCATCTTGCTAAACATTCATAATTCAACTACACATGCATATGTATGCTTGTATATTCGGCAACCATTCTTACTAATCGCCCATTTGGTCGATTATACACCTAACCTAATATGCACCAAAACTTGATTCAACATTACCTACATACTCACTTTAATGGCCGAATATATATATATGTACAATGTCAACTAACATCTTTTAATCACCTAATTTCATCTCATGAACATTTAATCAAATTTTCCCAATCTAGCATATTTTCACATCCATTTGTAACATCATGTACAAACACATATACACATATATCAAAACACAAATTTTTACCTATCATGCAACAAGCATAAATCGCACTTATGAGCATGCCATGGCTAATACATCCCACACCATCCCCTTTCAATTTTTGGTCATGGTTAAACAAAGAAAACTCCATGTCTTACTCAAGAATGCTAAAAGAAATTTCAAGAGTAGTCAATCCATCATTACATGTATCATCAACAAGCTTCACATTTAGCATGCAATGGCTTTAACACAATATCAACCTTGGCCAAATACCATTTCCATGGCATAACAAGGATTTGAACCATGGGCTAACATGAACATCAAGTTAGCAACTAAAACATGCATGAATCTCATGACACAACCTCAAACATACCTTAATCTTGACACAAGTATGACCAAATCTCCTTCTAGTTCTCTTCTAAACCAAGCATGAAGCAAAAATCCTTCCTTTTTCCCTTAGTATTTTCAGCCAAGATTTTGAGAATGGATGAACAATTTTTTTTCCTTTCTTTTTCCTCTACTCACGGCAACAAAGGGGGGCATCCATGCTCATTTTTTTTTTTCATTTCTTTATTTTTTCTACATAATCCACTAACTAAACATGTTGGAAACATGTTCCCTTGCCCATATTCTTGTCATGGCCGGCCACTCACCTTAGGAAGTGGGTTATTTGACATGCAAGGACAACTATTTTCCCACATGTATTAATAGGCCACCTTACAATTGCCTAGCACATTTCTAAATTTTCTCACATAAGTCCTATTTGATAAAAATTCACTTACTATTAACAAAATCCAAACACGAAATTTTCACACATGCATATATACATATAATGAGCATCAATTATGATGGTTAATTATTATTATGACTCGGTTTGGTGGTCCCGAAACCACTTTCCGACTAGGGTCGATTTAGGGATGTCACGAAATAAGGGAAGTAAGCCCGTAACACCACGGGTCAAATCCGTGACGGTCACGGGTTTGGGGTGTTACATTTTATTGGTATCGAGCTATGGTTTAGGGTTCTAGGACTACCATAGCGCGCAAGAAGTCAAGCTATACATGCCAAATTGTTAGTTAAAA
>NW_026440803.1:0-9821 GCF_025698485.1 Gossypium arboreum | reverse complement strand
GTTGTGTTAGGAGTTTCATGCATGTTTTGGTTGCTAACTTGATGTGCATGTTAGCCATGGCTCAAATCTTTGTTAAGCCATGGAAATGGTATTTGGCCAAAGTTGTTATGGTGATAAAGCCATTGCATGCTAAGTGTGAAGCTTGATGATGATGCATGCAATGATGGATTTTCTACTCATGAGTAAGATTTTGAGTTTTCTCTTGTTTTATCATGATTAAAGTTGAAAAGGAGCATGATTGTCATACTTGGCCATGATGCATTCTTGAGCATGATTCATGCTTCTTGCATGTTAGTTAAAAGTTTGTGTTTTGGATGGCTATGGACACCTTGAAAATTCGCCATGCTCATATATGCATATATATGATTGCACATTATGTTTGGTTATGAACTAAGTGATGAATATATTGATTTAAAGAAGAAAATGTGGAAGAATGCTTGTGAAATTGCAAGCACAATTGACCTAGCACACATATAAGTGCTTGATGCTATATTATAAGTTTTGGGCCACAATGTGCAAAGCATAAATTAGTAGATTGCATGCTGTTTTTGTGAGGTATTAAGTGCAAAATTGACCTCAACATGTACATGAATATTCGGCCTTGGGTAGCCTATTGAAGGCCTTAGCATTTCCTTGATGCTCAAATAAATTGTATTGAATTGCTTGATGTAGTATAAAATGTGCATGACCATTGTGTATTCAAGCTAAAGAGTGGCCATATGACCATTTAAAATCCTTGTCATATTCGGCCATAAGCAAGCACAATGAGGTTTTAATAAATTGAATTTGTTTGAATTAGCTCAAGAGCTAAGAGGGCCACAATTGGACAAGGGAAGGAAAAGGTGATCGAATAGCCGAAAAAGCCGTTCGACAACATCCGAGGTAAGTCCTCAAGAAGTGACCTTACTTGAATTATGTGAGATGAAATATGGATGTGTATGATTATTGATTATGTGTGTATGAGTATTTGAATTCCACCGGGCTAAGTCCCAAGGCGAATATGCTAATGATATTAATTGTGTTTGAGCCTTAGTAAGGAAAATGAAATATGTATGTCCAATGATTATTGATGTATGTGTGCATGAGAAATTGAATGATATCCGGCTAAGCCCGAAGACAATTATGCTGAAATTTATATCCGGTTAAGACCGAAGGCAATTGTGCTAGTAGCTATATCCGGCTAAGACCAAGGCATTCGTGCAAGTTGTTAAATCCGGGCTAAGACCAAGGCATTTGTGCAAATCGTGATATCCGGGTAAAGTCCGTTGGCCTTGGTGCGGGTTACCATAACCGGGCTATGTCCAGGCGATTGAACGAGTACCGACATCCGGATAAACTCGAAGGTATGTGATTTGAAAATTATGAGCTTGCTGGAAAATTTCAGCTAATGCACTTGTGAAATTTCCCAATGATAAGGTAAGTGCGGTGTGTGCTTTGCGGCTAGGAGTAAGGCGTATGAATATCCGCTCCTATGATGGAGCGAGTTATCGGCCTTAATGAAGCCGCTATTTGTGTATGAACATAAGAGTTGGGATGGTAAAGTAAGTATGATTATGTGAATGCGCATTAATGAAATGATGCATTTAACTATGTGAATGTATTGCTGTAATTAGAGTTGATTATATTCCTTGAGACTTACTAAGCATAAAAATGCTTACTCCATTGCTTTGGCTCTTAGTTTTCTAGATTTAGCCGAGGCAATCGGATTTGGGATCGTTGAAGTCAAGTCATCCACACTATCAAGCCTCCATTTTGGTATAAATTTTGGTTGAACTTGAGATGGCATGTATAGGACTACCCTTGTTTGTTAAATATGTGGTGATGTAAGTATGTACGGCCATGCAAAATGGCTCGAAAAGGAACATGAACTTAGAATAATTGTGGTTTGTATGTATATATTTGGTGTCATGATGTGGCTATGGCTTGGAAATGGGATTGTTGGTCGTATGATCAGCCATTGGCATGGTTAAAATGATCATATATGAACCTATGTATGGCAAAGACTAGTTGGTTCATGGAGACTACCAAATAGGTAAGACCTACCTTAAAACAGATGCTGCCAGCTGCAGTGACGTGAATGTGAAAAATCACCATAATTCATAGGAATGGAATCAAATAGTGAATAAGCTATGTAAATGAACCTTGATGAGTCTATTTTCATATGGAAGAAACGAAACGGTCATAGGAGTTACAGGTTAAGAGATATTAAAGCTATTGTGAGACAGGGCCAGAATGGTTTCTGGGTTCCCTGTCGCAACTTTAAAAATTCACTATAAATTATCCAAAAGAATTAGGAGATATACCTTATATGTAAAGATTCCATTTTGAGTCTAGTTTCATTAGAAACAAACGACACCAGCATTAAAGCCCTGTGCAGAGAGATATTCAAGTTATACCGCGCGAAGGTCAGAGCAGTCGATCCCTGTAACTTGGGTAACTTTAACTAATAAACTGTACCAATTGGCCCGACCAAAATCCTAGAAATAAATCCATGGATGTATATATGAGTCTAAATTCAGGAAAATTTACGAAACCAGTTTCCGAGTTTTGAAACTCGAGATATGAGTTTTAAGCGACAGTGACGCAGTTTTCCAGCCTGACTGGAAATGTCAAATTGGTGGGCAAAAACATGTGAACTTGGTTTGTTAACCTCGGGTCCGACACGGCGATGGTCTCGGGTTTGGGGTGTTACAATTTTATTGGTATCAGAGCCACGGTTTAGCCGATTCTAGGACTACCGTGAGGTGTTTGGGGTCTAGCTATACATGCCATTAAATGATGAATCGATAGTGTGGTGAATTCGACAATTTGACTTCATGTTTGTTTATAGCAATGGATCCGATCCCAACCGAGCGATAGCTGATGATGTGGAGAGTGTGGCGCTGCTCCGCGCAAGGGACAGCGCCGGACTCTCAACCTATGGCCAGCAATCCTAATGACGAGGCTAAGTAAGCCTTTTATAGTGTGATGAGCGAATGGTTTAATCAATACATTCGAACTAACACGGCTGTCCCCGACCTCCATTCCGACGAATGCAACCCCGCACCTACAATACCTCCGTGGTGACCCAATAAGGTCGGTAAGCCCCGATCGATAGGATTGAAAACATGGGGCCACTGAATTTAAAGCTATGGATGATGGTGATGCGAACAGGCTGAATTTCGGTTGGACAACACTATCCGGTGCTCGATGAGCTATCTTGTACACCGATGAATGCTTAAAGTGTACCATCTCCTTGCTCGTGATTCCACCTACTATTGGTGGAGTACTCGACTTCGTGGTACCTAGAGAGCAAGTGACTTGGGAATTTCTTGATCTTAAGCAAGGTTCTATGTCGGTTACCGACTATGAACGAAAATTTGTGAGGCTTAGCCGATACAGCGAGAATGCATTTCGTCCGAAGCTATTATGTGTAAATGCTTCGAGGATGGGCTGAATGATGATATAAGGATGTTCGTTGGCATTCTCGAAATACGAGAGATCGTAGTACTTGTTGAGCAAGCTTGTAAAGTCAAGAGCTTAGAAAGGAGAAACAAAAAGTCGATGTGGAACTGGAGAATTCGAAGAGGTCCTCGGAAAGTCTCTTCAACAGCACAAGAGATTTCGAGATGATGTGAACCGGTCTAGAGGCGCTTTGGGCTTTTTAGACGAGGACGCGATCGACCCTGTGACCACACGAGTCACTTGATCGCCGATGGTGGAAATGATCGCCGAGAGGGCGGAGTGTCAACATTGTGGCAAATGGCATTCGGGAGTGTTGGTTTCGTGATCACTCCGCTATAAGTGTGGATCGGCCGACCACTTTAGGAAGGATTGCAGGAAGCTTGAGCAGAATGTGAGTCGAGTGGAAACTCGGGTGCTACCACTGCCGAGGTAGGCCACCTAGAAATATGGGCAATGTCGATGGCGGTCGAGAGGATCTAGAGATGCTACCATCGGATCTGAGGCTCGTGCTCTGTGAGGACTTATGCCATCGCGACGCGAGGATCTGCCTCTCCGGATGTCATTACGGTGCTTTCACCCTTTTCAATACTAAAGTGATTGCGTTGATTGACCCGGTTCTACTCAATCTTATATATGTGAAACCTTAGCATCCAGAAGACTTTGCCTATTGAGTCTCGAGTTTGTAATTCGGTGTCAAACCCTTGGGTCATTACGTGCTTGTCAACAAAGTGTGCAAGAAAAGTCTCCTAGTGTTCCAGGTTCTTGTTTCCGCGGACTTGATGCTTTTGCCGTTCGATGAATTCGACGTTATTCTTGGTTTGGATGGGTTGACCATGCACGATGCGGTCGTAAATTGCAAAAGCAAGACTATCGATTTGAGGTGCGCGAATAACGAGATAATTTGGGTTAAGTCTCACGGACTTAAAGGGTTGCCACGTAATATCGCAATGTTGGCCCGAAAATATGTAAGAAAAGAGTGCGAGCGTCACAGCGTACGTGCTTCGATGACAAGGAATCGAAAAGAAACCGAATCTGTGCCGTGGTTTGTGAATACCCGGATGTTTTCCCAAGAATTGCGGGTTTACCACTGTCGAAATAGAATTTGGCATCGAATTGGTACCGGTACCACTCCAATTTCGATAGCTCCGTGATCGTATGGCACCAACGAATTAAAGGAGTTGGAAGCTCGGTTGCAAGAATTGGTGGATAGAGGTTTTGCTCTGAGTTTTTCGCCTTAGGTGCGCCGGTGTTGTTCGTGAAAAGAAGGATGGAACCATGCGGTCGTGCATCGACTATCGTCGACTAATAAAGCGGCGATAAAGAACAAATATCCGTTGCCACGTATTGACGACTTGTTCGATCAACTGAAGGAGCCTCGGTGTTCTCGAAAATAGATTTGAGATCGGGCTACTATCAATTGCGAATCCGAGATTCGGACGTGCCCAAGACCGCCTTGAGCGAGATATGGTCACTATGAGTTCCTAGTGATGCCGTTTGGGCTCACTAATGCCCTCGGTATTTATGGATTTAATGAATCGGATCTTTAGACCATATTTGGATCGATTCAGTAGTCGTGTTCATTGATGACATCTTGGTCTATTCAAGAAATGAGACCGAACATCTGAACACCTGCGGTTAGTCTGCAAATTTTACGGGACAAGCAATTATATGCTAAGTTCACAAGTGTGAGTTCGGTTAGAGAGGTTAGCTTCTTGGGTCATGTGGTATCCAGAGTATTCGAGTCGACGAATAAAATTTCAGCCATACTTAATTGGAAGCCTCAGAAATATTACGAGGTTCGAGCTTTTGGGGCTTCTTAGGTTATTACCGACGATTTGTAAAGGCTTCTCAACGATAGCCAGCCGATGAAGGCTTACTCCAAAAGGACGTTAAGTTCGAATGGACGAGAAATGCCAAAAAGTTTCGATCAACTGAAAACTTATTTGGTGAAGCCCCAATTCTAGTGCAACCCGAGTCCCAAGCAAGGAGTTTGTCATCTATAGCGACGCCTCTCTACTTGGGTTAGGTTGCGTATTAATGCAAGAAGGTCGAGTTGTGGCCTATCGTCGAGGCAATTAAAGCCACATGAGAAAAATTATCCGACTCATGATCTCGAGTGGCGCCATCGTATTCGCCTTAAAGATTTGGCGACATTACTTATTTGGTGAAAGGTGCCATGTATACTCGGATCACAAAAGTCTCAAATATTTGATGACCCAAAGAGACTTAAATCTGCGACAAAGACGTTGGCTCGAGCTGTTAAAGGATTATGAGCTGATCATTGACTATCACCGGGAAAGGCGAATATGGTTGCGGATGCCTTGAGTCGTAAATCGTTATTCACTTTACTGAGCGATGAATGTGCACTTGTGCGTCCGATCCGAGCGGTGTGTTAGTGGCTGAATTGAAAGCCAAACCATTATTGACACACCAAATTCGAGAAGCTCGAAAAGTCGACGACGAGTTGGTTGCAAAAGCGGCTGCGTGTGTTCGAACAAGGACTCGGAGTTTCAAATCGACGATGACGATTGTTTGAGGTTCAAAAGTCGTCGGTGTGTCCCAAAGAATTGAACTCATTTCGATAATTCGAATGAAGCCCATTGTAGCGAATGGCAATCCACCGGGAGTATCGAAGATGTACAATGATTTGAAACGTCGGTTTTGGTGGCATGGTATGAAGCGAGACATCTCCGACTTTGTTTCAAGATGTTTAATATGTCAACAAGTGAAAGCGGAACATCGTGCCTTGGGATTACTTCACCAATCACAATACCCGAGTGGAAATGGGATCGAGTCACAATGGACTTTGTATCCGGACGCCATTGTCGCAAGTAAGAAGGATGCGGTTTGGGTCGTGGTAGATCGATTGACTAAGTCGGCCCACTTTGTCCCCGTCGCACGGATTTTCAATGGACAAATTAGCGGAATTGTACGTTTCTCGATTGTGAAATTACAGGGTGCCTATTTCTATCGTGTCGGATAGAGATCCGAGATTTACCTCGCGGTTTTGGAAAAAGTTGCAAGAAGCTTTGGGTACCAAGTTGCATTTCAGACCGCTTTCACCCCAAACCGATGGTCAATCCGCGGGTAATTCGGATACTTGAGGATATGTTAAGATGTTGCGTCCTCGAGTTTAGTGGTTCATGGGAGCGGTATTTGCCGTTGATTGAATTCGACACAACAACACTTTCAATCGAGTATTAAGATGGCACCTACGAGGCTTTGTATGCGGCGTAAATGCCGTACACCATTGTTTTGGACCGAGCTTGGTGAAAGCAAGATTTTCGGTGGATTTGATTAGGGATGCAGCAGAAAGTGAAAGTAATCCGTGAAAGTTTGAAGATAGCCTTCGATCGTCGAAGTCGTGAGCGGATATGAAGCGTAAGGATATCGAGTATCGTGGGTGATAAAGTGTTCCTCAAGGTATCGCCTTGGAAAAAATACTGTGTTCGGCCGTAAGGGCAAGTTGAGCCGAGGTTCGTTGGGCCATATGAGATATCCGAGCGAGTCGATCCGTGGCATATCGTTTGACTTTGCCCCGAACTCGAAAAGGTTCACGATGTCTTTCACGCTTCGATGCTTGACGCTATAGATCCGATCCATCGCACGTGATTAGTCCATCGAAATTGAAATTCAAGCTAATATGAGTTATGAGGAAGAACCGATTCGTATCCTATCACGAAGTGAAAGAGTTGTGAAACAAGCGGGTTCCGCTAGTAAAAGTGTTATGGCTCAAGCACGGGATAGAAGAAGCTACTTGGGAGACCGAGAACTCTATGAAAGAGCGATATCCAAACCTATTTACGGTAAGATTTTCGGGACGAAAATTTCTTAAGTGGGGAGAGTTGTGACACCAAAATTGACCCTAGTCGGAAGGTGGTCTCGGGACCACAAAACCGAGGCATAAAAATAATTAAAAATCTATTTTGATGCCTATAATATGTGTGTGCTCATGTATGACATTTTATGATGATTGATTTAGTGTTATAAGGGTGAATTCCACAAGAAAGGACTTAGTAATGAACTTTGAAAGTATGATAGGAAATGTGTGATGACTAATTAAAGCATGCATGCAAAATAATGGACTTGCATGTCAAATTCCCCTTTATAGGTGGTGGCGGCCATGACAAGGGAGGATGGGCTAAACATGTCATGAAACATGTTTTGTTGGTGCATTAGGGTGAAATAATAAACAAAGGTGTATGGGTGATAAAAAATGAAAAAATGTGTGTGAGTGTGGTAATCCCCCATTGCCGTGAGTTGTAGAGAAGGAAAGAAAAAAATTTGTTCATCCTTTCTTTGAGCCAAAACTAAGGAAGAAGGAGGATTTTTGCTTCATGCTTGGTTTGGAAGAGATCTAGAAGGAGATTTGGCCAAGTTTGCATCAAGATTAAGGTATGTATGAGGTTGTGTTAGGAGTTTCATGCATGTTTTGGTTGCTAACTTGATGTGCATGTTAGCCATGGCTCAAATCTTTGTTAAGCCATGGAAATGGTATTTGGCCAAAGTTGTTATGGTGATAAAGCCATTGCATGCTAAGTGTGAAGCTTGATGATGATGCATGCAATGATGGATTTTCTACTCATGAGTAAGATTTTGAGTTTCTCTTGTTTTATCATGATTAAAGTTGAAAAGGAGCATGATTGTCATACTTGGCCATGATGCATTCTTGAGCATGATTCATGCTTCTTGCATGTTAGTTAAAAGTTTGTGTTTTGGATGGCTATGGACACCTTGAAAATTGCCATGCTCATATATGCATATATATGATTGCACATTATGTTTGGTTATGAACTAAGTGATGAATATATTGATTTAAAGAAGAAAATGTGGAAGAATGCTTGTGAAATTGCAAGCACAATTCGCCTAGCACACATATAAGTGCTTGATGCTATATTATAAGTTTTGGGCCACAATGTGCAAAGCATAAATTAGTAGATTGCATGCTGTTTTGTGAGGTATTAAGTGCAAAATTGACCTCAACATGTACATGAATATTCGGCCTTGGGTAGCCTATTGAAGGCCTTAGCATTTCCTTGATGCTCAAATAAATTGTATTGAATTGCTTGATGTAGTATAAAATGTGCATGACCATTGTGTATTCAAGCTAAAGAGTGGCCATATGACCATTTAAAATCCTTGTCATATTCGCCATAAGCAAGCACAATGAGGTTTTAATAAATTGAATTTGTTTGAATTAGCTCAAGAGCTAAGAGGGCCACAATTGGACAAGGGAAGGAAAAGGTGATCGAATAGCCGAAAAAGCCGTTCGACAACATCCGAGGTAAGTCCTCAAGAAGTGACCTTACTTGAATTATGTGAGATGAAATATGGATGTGTATGATTATTGATTATGTGTGTATGAGTATTTGAATTCCACCGGGCTAAGTCCCAAGGCGAATATGCTAATGATATTAATTGTGTTTGAGCCTTAGTAAGGAAAATGAAATATGTATGTCCAATGATTATTGATGTATGTGTGCATGAGAAATTGAATGATATCCGGGCTAAGCCCAAGACAATTATGCTGAAATTTATATCCGGTTAAGACCAAGGCAATTGTGCTAGTAGCTATATCCGGCTAAGACCAAGGCATTCGTGCAAGTTGTTAAATCCGGCTAAGACCAAGGCATTTGTGCAAATCGTGATATCCGGTAAAGTCCGTTGGCCTTAGTGCGGGTTACCATAACGGGCTATGTCCGGCGATTGAACGAGATACCGACATCCGGATAAACTCGAAGGTATGTGATTTGAAAATTATGAGCTTGCTGGAAAATTTCAGCTAATGCACTTGTGAAATTTCCCAATGATAAGGTAAGTGCGGTGTGTGCTTGGCGCTAGGAGTAAGAGCGTATGAATATCCGCTCCTATGATGGAGCGAGTTATCGGCCTTAATGAAGCCGCTATTTGTGTATGAACATAAGAGTTGGGATGGTAAAGTAAGTATGATTATGTGAATGCGCATTAATGAAATGATGCATTTAACTATGTGAATGTATTGCTGTAATTAGAGTTGATTATATTCCTTGAGACTTACTAAGCATAAAAATGCTTACTCCCTTTGGCTCTTAGTTTTCTAGATTTCGCCGAGGCAATCGGATTTAGGATCGTTGAAGTCAAGTCATCCACACTATCAAGCCTCCATTTTGGTATAAATTTTTGGTTGAACTTGAGATGGCATGTATAGGACTACCCTTGTTTGTTAAATATGTGGTGATGTAAGTATTACGGCCATGCGAAAATGGCTCGAAAAGGAACATGAACTTAGAATAATTGTGGTTTGTATGTATATATTTGGTGTCATGATGTGGCTATGGCTTGAAATGGGATTGTTGGTCGATGATCAGCCATTGGCATGGTTAAAATGATCATATATG
>NW_026440802.1:0-30462 GCF_025698485.1 Gossypium arboreum | reverse complement strand
AACAAGTTTAAATTTTTTGGCTAAACTTATTTTTCAAACCTCATTCTTTTTATCTAAACTCTTTCATATTTTGAGCGAATTTAGAAAAGTTTATCTACAAAAGAAAAGCTTGTGAAAAGCACATAGGTAGTAATTAGAAATTGTCACACATGTAAAAGTATAATATCTTATATTTAAATTTAAATTTTAAAATAATATTTTATATATAAATTTTATATTTTGAGAAATAATAATATTTTAAAAAGATGGAACTAATAATTAGAAGTTAGTGAATAATAATGAGGAGTTTTGGTTTTGAGAAAAATAAATAAAGAAATAGTTTTAATTGAGAAAATGAGTTTTTAAGAAGTTAGTTTAAGAGTAGTGAAATAATTTAATTTATTTTATAAAATGTTGAAATGATATAATCATCTCTATATTTAACAAAATAATAACATTAGATTTTTCATGGTTTTACTAATTGAGTTTGTGTCACTCAATTTGAGGTACCAAATTTAATCAGACATTTTATCATAGTATAAATAATTATAACTTAATTTTTAAATCAGTCACCCATCTTTATATTTTTCTCTCTTATAATTATATTTTTACATAATGTTTTTATAATATATAATATGATCATAAATTAAACCCTTAATTATAGTTATTAAGCTTCCATTTTTTCCACTAAAGTCAACAAATTATTTTTTATTGGGAAACATTTTTATATTATTTAATTATGAGAAAACATTTTTATGTGGAAGTGTGTTTAACTAATTATATTATAGAAAAGTATATTTGATAATAGGCTCAATTTACATGTTTATTGATGCGTCGTTGAGAGCACTAAAAATATCTTATTCTCTGTAAAATAATAAAAATAACAGTAAAGGGGAAGTAGGGTCGAATCCTCAGTGACCGGATTGTACGAATGCTCGTTTCTTGAAATCCTGGACAATTTCTTCTCCAAGAAACTTGCATTCCTGAAAAATAAAAAAACAGAATTAAGAATTTCGATTTGAAAAAATAAAAATAGAATTTAAAGTAAATTGAAATTGCTAAATTAAATAAATGGTGGAAATTAAAATGATGACTATAAAAATAAACAGAGTTTGGGGAAGAGAAAGTTCCTTATGTGGCGAGATTACAGCCTCCGGTTGTCTCGTTCCGCCTTGGGTTCAATCATTGGCTTTTAAGTAACCCTTCTCAAGCAAGATAAGCCAGTTATAGTGGAGGACGCCTACGACCACTAGCTTCAAGGATTTAGACTTAAGATTTGTGGGACTATCTTCTGCTAGATCATCACTTCTCAACGGCGAATAGCACGTTGTTTTGTCTCTTGGATTCGTCAACCTTTAATGCAGAAAGCCAACGAACTGACTATGCAACCTTCCCAAAACGTACACAGTGGCTGTTCCTTACAAAAGTTGAAAAGATCACCTATTAAGGGACATGGACGGAGCGTCGGCCCTAGTCGGAGAAGCAATGAATACCACATTGAGAAGGCTAAGCGCGGATTCTAAGCCTCATAAACTTTTTTAGGAAATTTTGACAACCTTCGGCTAGATTGGTTTAGTGGGTTATGATTTTTGGGAAAGAAATAAATATAATATAAATAAGATTTTTATTGAAGAAAATATGGAGAGAACAAAAGATAAAGTTTTTGGGAGAGGGAGTGTTTACAGAAAAAAAAAGAGATGTTTAATATGTGCCACTCCATCCCCTATTTATAGCACTAGAAAACTTAGTCTATTCTTAATGAAATTTTAAAAGATAAATACAAATAAATAAAGATAAATAAAGATAAATGAAAATAAATCCTAAAATTAAATCTAATAAAAATCCTTAATAATTATAATAGAATTGAAATTAAAATAGAGTCTTGTGTTATAAAATATCTTTTTTTACATTTTTGTTCTTGGGTCCTCCATGTTTGCATTTTCGGCACTCCCTTTTTCTCTCTGTCACATGTTGGCTCAATTCATCTTTAATTTCACGCTTTTCGCCCTTAAATTTACTTTTACCTTCAATTTAATCTCTAAAAGATAAAAGACCATAAATAGCTCAAATTAGTAGAATCATACTCAAAATAAATATGCAATTAGCACATAAAAATATGTTCTAGAGTATCATGTTTATTGTGCTTAAATTTGATAAATTCTTTAATGAGATATCATTAATTTTGGGTTTATTATTTTGATATCATTAAATTTGATAAATTCTTTAATTTTGATAAATTAATAAACAGCTATGTGAGGTGGAAGTCTGATAAATAAAATAGAGGCCAAGTGGGTGTTGGAAGGCTGCTTTTGATGTGAAACGAATAAAGAAGGCGGAAAAAGACAAAGGCTGAGCCACCCACCCATATTGTTTATGAATTTTGATGCTCCTCTTGCTTTTGTCCGTTATCCCTATTTCCAAGTAAATGAACGTTGAGCTCCATGGCAATGGCATCCAATGCCCATATTTGTAATTTCAGTTAAGATCAATAATATTATTTCCCATAACTTTATCGCCTAAACAACCTATTGCGGTTTTGGCTCAATTTAATATTGTCATCTTCTCACTCAAAAAATAAAAATGCCATTTAAATATCATGATTAATTGACAGGCAATATGGTCTGCCACTGCTTGAGCTGCTGGTGGAGTTGCTTATGATCAGCAACAAAGTTGAGTACAGACTCAAGCGATTTGCCCACTAACAGGTCCAAAAACCCAGAAAGAGAAGCCTCTCCAATGACAGACAGTGGAATTGTGAGAAAAAGCTGAAGAGAGAAATGAACCAGCCAAATTGAAATGATTCAATTATTGATGCCAACTTTTCTTACATACGAGTTAAAAGTTTACATCAAGCCTTTTGGTAAAAAATTAAAAATAAAATAAAAATAATTAAGAAACAGAATATTTTAGAAGAGGACAAACTATATAAATAGTCATTTAACTGTGACATGTTTTTTTCTGGCCACTTAAGTTTAAAATTTTCTATTTTAGTCACTAATGTTATTAAAATTTAATATTTTAGTCACTAATCTGTTAAATCATTAACAGAATGTTGACGTGAAGTTTTTATTGCCATAATAACAAATTTAGTCCTCTAATGCGTATATATTATATGGTGTGGATGTGTGATCTAGCTTAAACGAACCTCGTTGATGTATGTTTGTTGGTTTGAATTAGTCTCTCTAATTCGTATTAATGCTTCCGATAAGTTAAATCTTAAGTGTTGAATTACAAGGTTATTTATTGGTTAAGGGAGTAATTTCAAATGAGTTGTCTCTTGGTTCTTAAGTAAGTAAGGAGATTGGTTTTCCACGCTAGAGTTTTTGCCCATTAACTTTCTTTTCTTTTTTTACAATATGCTTTTACATTGTTTTAATTTTAATTTTAGTTTTAAATTTAAAATCCGTTTATTTTATTTTTGTTAAAGAAATAAAATTATCAGCGTATATGTGGATATGACTTTACTTGCCACTTTCTATTAATCTTATATTTTAGGTCTTGACAACCTAACAATTAAAATAATAATTTTATAAATAAAATATTTTTAAAACCCACAAATAATACTTAAACCATATTCAAACTTTTTTTAGTTCTATTTTATAAATAATAATTTATTTATCATATGTCTAGTCTTGTTCCTTAATCCTTGTCAAATTTTTGATAACTAAGCACCACCTTCACCCACAATAACCGACACCAATAATCCTTACTCTAAACTCTTTGATTTCCATATCCTCCATCGTCATGCCATCAATCTAGGAACTAGTTGTGAAGCTGCTAGCACTACCTTCCATCAATATTTAGGCCTCCAAAACCTCATCCTCACCTTTATATCCTTATTCATGTCCACCCCCAAGCACAACTTCAAACACAACAAACTTGTTCAGGGCAATAACATGAAGACATTGATTTTTATCCATTTTGACCTGAGACTATTGTTTTTTTATGCAACTTGAACATGGTGGTCGTTAATGTTAAAAAAAAAGAGAAAAATTGGATTTGCATAAGTCTTTTCATGGTTTTTTTCCCTTAATTTTTTTATTTAAAAAGTTATTATTTTAATAAATAAAAGTTAGGTTAGAAAATGAGAAAAATATTTATTCATTTATTTATAAATGTTTTTATAATTTTATACGTATTTTATAAAATCTTATGTATTTTTATAAAGAAATAAACTTTTAAATAATTTTTGTTTTTATTTTGAAATTTTAAGAATCAAGACTAAATTGATGAATGTATGAAGTTGAGAGTTAAATTTGTTCTTTTTTAGAATTAAGACCAAATTGATAGAATTTGTAAACATTGGATGGCTAAATTTGTTATTATGCCAATAAAAAAGGCCACACCAATAATTTAATGGAAGAGCGATCAAAATATTAAAATTTGATAACGTTAATGACTAACACAGAAAATTTTAAACTTAAGTAGCCAAAACAGAAATACCCTAATAATTGGGTGACTATTTATGAATTTTTCCCTTTTTTTGTTCAACGTTTACCTTTAAAAAATTGAACCATTATAACAGATAAATTAAAATAAAATAATTATGGATCACAAACATAAATATAATTGTGTTTTCTTTAAAAAGTAATCACAATAATAAACTATGCAAAGTATTAAAAGATTTGACCTATGACAAAATACAACACATGAAAAATATATGAATATACACATAAATTTAGTATTGCCATTAAATATAATGAGCACTGCACATAGGGGTGTAGCCAGGGGGCTGGCAGAACCTTCTGTCCCCCTAAAACGAAAAAAAAATCATTTAACCTCTTTAAATTTTTAAAAATTTAAATTAATAAAAGTAAATTTGTATTTTGACTCCTCCTAAAAGATAAAAATTGATTTAATTCTTTAAAAAGTATAAAGATATAGGCTATTCAAATAGTGAAATTATACTTTTACAGTCGTAAAAATTAAAATTTAATTTCAACTCCCTAAAATTTTTTTTACCTTTGCCCCTGACTGCACAAATTCGTTCCAATTTAAAGAAAAAAAATTCTCTAAATTTCCATGGTATTTGACATATCTAAATTTGTAATTTGATACGTAGAAGGGACTTTTGAGCAGCACTACTGGAGATAACATATCTTAGACAAATCCAAGAATTTTAACACAAATCATCTCTAGGAGAGAATAATATTAGGAGATAACATTTAAAATATTATATTTAAAAGATCTAAAATCGGAACTCCTTGTGTTGGCCTGATGGTTAAGGAGTTCACTATCTCAGGTGTAGTCTAGATTCGAGCCATTCCTTATTACAAAAAGACTTGCTGTGGCAAACTTTTTGAATAGCTTGTGGAAGAGAAGGAATTGAATTAGAGTCTTGAATACTCCATAAATTAATATAATTTGGATTTAAAATTCCATAAATATAAAAAGATATCAGCTCAAGCTATTGCTTGTTTGTCTCATTGCTTGTTTCCTTCCCTGTGAGTGTGCTTCTGGGGTTAGATTTGATCTTCCTAGGAATTGCACACAAGCTGACAGCATTAGGTATTTATTAAATGTTTAATTGGGAGGACTCAATTATTGATACATAAAAGGTTTAAATAAATATTTCATGAGGTCACATAACACAATTTTTTTTAATTCATGGCTAAAATATTAAAAAGCCTCTTTATTTTATTGTAATCAAATGAGCTATTAATTGCTTAGAAAAAAACGAAGCCATTAGCTTGTCTTTTTCGCCATATTTTTGAAAAATTATGTTGGTGCTTCCTAATATTTTAAGTAATGGGTGGAGACAGAGAAAAATTGAAATGGGTTAAAGCATGTTGAGTTAGTATTGTGGGTAGCTTTAATGTTTGATGCTTTGTTTTCTTTGAATATTTTGTTTTAATGCTTTTGATCTGTGCTGATATTTGAGTTTAACTATTAGAATATATATGGCTATTTGAATTTTTATAATTTGTTATGCGTTGAATGTGATTGTTTTATTAATAAATTTATGTTTTAAATTAAGAAAAAAATTAAAAATTCAAAACACAAAAAGAAAGTAAAGAAAGTGAACACAATGATATCGTGGTTCGAGAATATTCCCTACATCTACGAGCAGAACCAAAAATGAAATTTACTATTAAAAATGGAGATAACAATAGAATCACATCATAAAATAAAATAATTAGCCAATAATTATCCACAAACATGGAGCAATTTTCTAAATGTACATCAGCTATATGCTTTCTGCGGGTTGGGAAATACCTGGCAATAATAAATAATAAGTGACCAACAATCTCAAAATGTTAAAAAAGTACATTATTTTAATAATCCTAGCCTCTTATCAATCATCGATGGAGACCTAAGACAGATTTATGATTGTGTAGATAGAAATAGATGATACTAAAACCATTAGAAACCAAACTTACCACGTTGTGCCGTTGTTGTGCCCATAAGCTGGTATTGCCCTCTTTGGATGCCCACCATTCTAAGGGTTTATCACCCAAAGGTACGTACACCTCCCCAGTGGTACCATTTGGCCTTTTATCTGCCACCAGTTTCATGGTTCCCAAAGCTGAATGAAAGTACAAGGCTAAATAAATAACATATTTGGCTCCTCAACTACAACTATGTACCAAGCACCAAAATATTCTCCAACACAGGAAATGAATGTCAGAAGAACAATTTCTCCATATAACCTAGACTTACCCTATCATAAACATTGATAACATCACAGTTGAAGCCTTTCAAAGTAGGGGAAATTCATATAAAGATTGGTAGAAAATATGCCAATCTATCGGACCGGAAAGCTGAAAAGCAACATTAAAAGAGAGCTGCAATGAAACTAGTTCCAAACTGCTACAGCATATATGTCATTTGATTCATTTAACTCATACCACAAAGTCAAAAGCTAGAGAGTCAAGATATAGTGAGTCACTTGGTCACTGCTATTTTTGGCTAGAAAATAAAGTATTTTTGTACCTCTAAGTAAAAGCGGAATAAATAAAGTCACATAGTCAATCACTTACACAGTGAGCTTGTTTATGTCGCTCAATCCACATGATCAAAGAAGCAATTCCTCATCAAGTGAATTGATGCAGCCTTTGAATGGATTCATGGTCTGAGAAATTCGGAAAACTAAGATGAACATCTTTGAGATTGGGCAGAACAATATTTTGGGAACTCTGTTGTCTTACATGTGTTAAATGGAGCTCTCAAATGCCATGTTGTAACGTGTCCTGTATCCTCCATTAATCCTGGAAGGATCAAACTATCACGTAAAAACTTGTTCTTCTGAAAAACTATTGGTTAATAGTACTACGAAATGTCAAATATTTTTAACTAAAATCCCATTCTCATATACCAAAATAACTTAGAAATTAGAAGATGCAAATGAAAACAGAACATTCAATTTGCTGAATAAATGTTGCAGAGAATTGACTAACCGCTTTACTAAATCAAATAAGCTGAAGCAGATGAGTTGAAGTTCTCCACTATTTTTCGCCAATTTAGCCTTCAATGCCTGCAAAATTTGAATACAAAATATATAAGACTCCTTTCTGTTATCATGTTGTTCATGAGGACAATCAGATAAATAAAAAAAAGCTATGAAATTTATAGATGTTTAAAATGCGTTTCACACCTGTGGTTTGAGTGTGAAGAAATCGATACCAGATTTGCTGCTTAAAATAATTCCCCAGGATGACTTTTTCACAATGAATTTTAACACAAGGTATGTGGAAATCTTGGACCACTCTTGTCCTTTACCCTACTGCACCCTTCTTATAGCGACGGACAATTGGAAATATATAGCTTCTCAAGCGAGAGAAATATCTTTTTCTGGAAGAGAGGCGAGCTTAGGACAATTATAGATGCTCAGTTGTTGAAGAGAGGTGAGGTGTTGTAAGCCCTTGGAGCACAAGAATTCCAAATTTTTAAATCTCTGAACTCTGATATGGGTCAGAGGAGGAGGCAACATCATTCCTATCGCTTCTTGTGGAAATGACACCACACGTGAGCATCCTTCACCGCTGATGTCGAGTTATTGAAGAGAGGTGAGTCTGTTAAATCCCCATTCAACGGGTGATGTATAAATTTTGGGTGCGTTTGAGATTTGATGTGAGGTTGGTAGGGAAACCCTCTTCTGGAAAGGATATGTCAGCCGAACAGTCCCGCACCTCTAATTCTCGAAGGGAGGTGAAGTTGTTGATGCACTTGGGAAGGCTCCAAAATTTTCACAATCGAAAATCATGAGTACTCTGAGATTTGTGGTGGGCAACCCACTTTCTTCAAATGGAACCAGATTTGGACACGTAGCTAATCGAATCTCCTGAAGATGGCTGAGCTTGTCAAATCCCCGCTGTAATGATTTCAGTTTTTCAGCACCCCTAATTGTAACGCTTTCGAGATCAGTGGTTTCAAGGAAGTCTTGGGCTATGCATTCCAACACTGGACAAAACCAAATTTCGAGATGTTTAAGCATTACGGGTAACTTGGCATTTAAAAATAAGCTACCAAACTCTGAACAATTACTAATATCGAGATGTTGAAGCCGATTGCATATATCGGCCCTTGATGATAACCATATTAAAGATGGACAATCCCTTATTTCTAAGCGCTCAAGAAGACAAGTGCTGCTACTCATAACTAAGCGCTCAAGAAGACAAGTGCTGCTACTCATACTCTTATTATTATTTTCTTTTTCCTCAACCAAATATAGCAAATTCACGCAACTCACAATCCTCAGCTCTTTTAAAGCAGGAGGGAAGTTACTCTCTGCAAAACAAACCAAGCCTGGACACTCTTCAAGTTCTATTCTCGTAATCAATGGGAAAGCATGTAAGACTTTTGGTAGTCTATTGTGCCTTTCACAAGCCCTTATGTCTAGAGATTCAACACCTGGAATCTTGTCAAGTTGAAATCTCTCCTCCTCTGTTTCCAAAGAGACCAACTGGGGACAATTCCGAAACGTGATGAAACGATGCCCAACTATGCTTAACCCATTTTGCGATAAAGAGCCCAACTCCTTCCAACCATAGATGTTGAATGTTTCAGAGTTTGCAGATCTCAACATTATCCTCTCTGCTGAAATATTAAACTTTGAAATATATGAACGAGACACATATTTCAAAGAGGTAACCCTCTGTACAGACAAAGAACCTTCATCCACCAATTCACACCCATTAACCCTTAATTCACACAGCAAGGGAAAACTTGAAATTGAAACTAGCAGTCTCTTACACTCAAAGATTTCAAGTTTCTGCAAGGATTGAAGGATAGCTGGCAACCTTCCCAACAATAGAGGATATTCTCTGATTGAAAGAAAACGGAGGCCGGGGAATTTCGATACTTGCTCATCATCTTCACATAGGTCCCTCCTCCCAATTTAGCATATTGCCAAAACGCAGAGACTCTAATGCTGCAAAAGCATTTGATTGATTTTCTCCAAACAACTCAGCACCAATCTTATGTACTTGATCCAGGCCACTAATTGAAAGATCTTTTAACAACAACAACCTTCCAATCGATGGTAGAGATTCGCAATTTTTACAGTCGTGAAGCTCCAATGACAACATATTCTTGAAGGAAGGATCTGCAATCCAAGTAGAGAATTTTGCACCACCATAATTCTGAATGACGAGTTGCTTAAGTTTTTTCGAATGATGAAGAGAGTCTAACACCCATTCTTCAACTTCTTTTTTCCTTGCATCTTTCTTAAAGTCTCAACTCCATTCCAATACCAATTGATCAATCCCTGCTTCTCAATTAACTTGGCTTCCCTGCATCTTTACCATTAACATTCTCCAACCCAGAAAGACGGAAATCACCTTTGAGGTTTGACAAATATTTCAAATCTCTAATATGACAACCATCACCTTCCCCTATAATAAAATCAGTTAACCTTTGAAGATTCGTTAGCTTATCAATTCTAAAAGGAATCCTTTTTATTGAGTGCGCACCTCTAATATCAAGATAATGCAAGTTGACAAGATTTTCCATCTTTGAAGTAAACTTTGAAGCATGGAACACCTATTTAATAATAAAGTTTCCAAATGGTAAAGAGTGCACAAAGAATCTATCAAGTATTTGATATGGGAGTTAGAAAAATTTAAGTAGCGAAGATGTTTTCAATTTTCAAAAACATCAGGCAACTCAGTGATGGCATACCCACTCAAAGAAAGCACCCTTAGGTAGCCAAGTTTTGGCAAAAAATCAACCAAAACAACATTAGTTAAATAAAGCTTCCGATCACGTGACAATTGTGAAGGTAGGAAAGTACGTAATGATTTCACTTGATCAAATGCTTCGAACTTCTTCACCGTGTCATATACACCAGCAATATAAGACGAATGTCGAGTGCGATTTGAGAACTTCTGTTGCCTATCACCCTCTACTTTTGAGCATATTTCTTTTGCAACTACTTAGCTAAATCACTGATAAGGTCATGCATTACGAATCGGGACCCATCTTTACTGGATATCTGAAAAAAATGACCTCGACACTAGATCTTGAAAATATTGATTTCCAATATCTTTAACTTGAGGCATAGCTTTTTGTTGCAAGAGACCTTCTGCTCTCCATAACAAGATCATTTCTTCTTCTTCAAATTCATTATCTTTAGGAAGTATGGAGCAATATGCAAAACATCGTTTCAAGTATGACGGAAGATGATGGTAGCTTAATCGCAAAGCTGGAATTATGCCACACTGCTCTTCTGGTAAGTTCCATATCTCACTCTCATATATTCTTTCCCATTCTCCGTGATATTTAACTATGCGTAGCAAGCTTCCAATAGCTTTTACAGCCAAAGGTAAGCCATTGCACCTTCTAATAATTTTCTCTCCAATTTCTTTGAACTAGGGATGTCCATCGAATGTTTCTTGCTTTTAATTGATACTGTGTAAATATGGATCAACAATCATCATCAGATAGTTTATCCAAATGAAAAGCTTTGAGTGGATCCATAATAGATGAAACAATTTGAAGACGAGTGGTTACAATGATAGTGGTCCCTGCTCCAAACGGAGACCATAAGATGGTCCAATCATTATAATTCTCGTTCCAAATGCCATCTAAAACAAGCAAGAATCTTTTCCCGGACAACTTCTCCTTCAACTTAACTTGAAGTAAATCCAAGTTCTTGTAATGACATGACTCGAAGTGATGGATGTAAAGTTGCCTTTGTTATAGCAATTGTATCAAAGTTATCGAAACACATACCTAGTCCACGAGATCAAAAGACTCATTGATTGTGGCATCATTGTAAACAAGATGAGCAAGAGTTGTTTTACCCATCCCTCCCATGCCGACGATGGAAAGGACTGAAACTCCATTGGAGTTATTACCATTGAGCAACTCAATCAAGTCTGTCTTCTCCTTGTGTCTACCAACATACTCCACAACTCCATCCAGTACGGAAGTTGGTTGCAGCTTGGGTTGCTTTCCCTTGGAGGTTAGAGCTTGAGACAAGATGTCACTCAACCCCAAACTACTTCTTTGAGTAGTCAAATTATAAAGTATTGGCAAACATCCATACTTTGAAAAGTAAAAGATATGGATGTCAGGAAGTTGGCACTGGAAATCAGAACATTTAAGGCACCAAAATTTGGTTAGAAATTTGGCATGGGATAATTGTAATTTTGGTCCCGAATTGTAAAGGGACTTTGCAAGTTGATCCCTGAACCTCAACTATAAATAGGCCTAACCATTTTTCATTTTCTTCATCCTATATTTGTTATTATCTACTTAAAGCATTATTCTCTCTCCCTATTTGTAAATTTTCACTTGTACTTTGGAGTGAAATATATTTGGTAGTGCCCGAGGACGTAGGCAAAATTTGTTGAACCTCGTTAAAATTCTGGTGTTCTTTATTGTTTATTTTGCATAATTTTGTGAGTGTGATTGTAGTGATTTATTGTGCTATTAAATTACGATAGAGGGATATTTTGGCTAGGAAAGACCTGGTACTTAAGTGATCCTCGTGATCCACCTCTCTTTCTTGGGAATTGAACTTAGTGTGATTTTTCAGTACAATATACTTACTCTTTTACACGCTTCCGCACCGCAATTGGTATCAGAGCTAGATTCGTACTTGGGGAATACGACCATTTACGATACTATTCTTGTATACAGCAATGTGAGATCCTAAAGGTCTTATGTCAACAAGAGCTAGATATAGCCCTTGAAGAAAAACCTGACAAGATGAATGATAAAGAGTGGGCCAAGATCAATAAACAGGCGTGTGGTACAATCCGCCTATGTTTGGCCAAAGAGCAGAAGTACTCTGTCATAAGGGAGACATCAGCGAAGAAGTTATGGGATACACTGAAAGAAAAGTTTATAATGAAAAGTCTTGAAAATAGGCTTTATATGAAAAAGAAACTTTATCAATTCACGTATGCTCCCGGTATGTCGATGAATGACCATGTGAACTCATTCAATAAAATTTGAGCAAACTTGCTAAATTTGGATAAGAAATTTTGAAGATGAAGACAATGCATTATTGTTGTTGAATTCCCTTCCTAATGAATATGATCATCTTACCACCACATTGCTTCATGGGAAGGACACGATCACATTTGATGCGATCAGTAGTCGTTGTATAGATCTGAGACTCGAAAGAAAGATAAAAGAGATCACGAGAGATACAACTGCAGAAGTCTTAACAGTAAGAGGTCATTTACGCAGCAGCAAACCTGATAGAAGGGGAAAGTCCAAAAGGAGGAGACCTGCCAAAGATGAATGTGCCTTTTGTCGTGAGAAAGGGCATTGGAAAAAGAATTGTCCTAAGTTACAAATGGGCAAGACTATTTCTAATACATGTGTAGCGGAGCATGATGATGAGTCAGACTTTAGCTTGGTTAGCATGGCAATAGCATGACAATCTCCATGGCAGTGGTATAAGAGATTTGATCAAGTTCATGAAAGGGCAAAGGTACACAAGAAGTAAATTTGATCATTGCGTGTATTTTCGAAGCTACAAGAAGGAACTTTCATATACTTGCTCTTATATGTTGATGATATGCTAATAGCATCTAAGAGCAAAGTTTAGATTGAAAGATTGAAGACTCAACTCAATCTCGAGTTTGAGATGAAAGATCTAGGTGAAGCTAAGAAGATTCTCGACATGGAAATATGGAGAAATAGAGCTCATGATAGAGTTAACTTGTCTCAGAAGTAGTTTCTGAAGAAGGTAATACAGCAGTTTGGCATGAATGAGTAGACAAAACATATAAGTACCCCATTGGCTCCTCATTTCAAGCTTTCGCACAACTATCTCCTTCGACAAATCTGAAACGAGAATACATGTTGCAAGTTTCAGTATTCTAATGTAGTGGGTCGCTTGATGTATGCAATGGTGTGTATAAGACCCGACATTTCACAGACGATTACTATAGTGAGCGGTATATGCATAATCCTAGAAAAGGACATTGGCAAGTGTGAAATGGATTCTACGGTATATTCGAAGACCGTGGATGTTGGATTCTTGTTCAAGCGGGATAATACACTTGGTAAAGGTGTTATTGGATGCGTTGATTACGACTATGCGGTGATTTGGACAAGCGAAGATCAACCATTTGGTTATGTGTTTACACTTGTTGGAGGACCAATAAGTTGGAAGTCTACACTACAATCTACTGATTGCATTGTCAACCACGAAGCCGAATACATATCTATAACAAAGGTCAAAGGAAGCTATTTGGTTACAAGGTATGGTTAAAACCTTGGGATTGGTTTAGGAGCATATTAACGTGTATTGTGATAGTCAAAGTGCTATTTATTTAGCAAAGAATCAAGTCTGTCATGCACGTACAAAGCATATCAACGTACGATTCCATTTTGTGCGCGAAATTATTGATGAGGGGAAAATTCATCTTCGAAAAATTAAGACTGCAGATAATCCCACAGATATGATGACAAAGGTGGTAACAGTAACCAAGTTCGAACATTGTTTGAACTTGATCAATATCCTGCAAGTTTAACAGTTGAAGAAAGCACTATAAGATTACCCTAATCAAATCTTCAAGGTGGAGATTATTGGCAAACATCCATACTTTGAAAAGTCAAAGATATGGATGTCAAGAAGTTCGCACCGGAAATCAGAACATTTAAGGCACCGGAATTTGGTTTGAAATTTGGCATGGAATAATTGCAATTTTGGTCCCTAATTGTATAGAGACTTTGCAAGTTGATCCTTGAACGTCAACTATAAATAGGTCTAACCATTTCTCATTTTTTTCATCCCATATTTGTTATTCTCTACTTAAAGCATTATTCTCTCCCCTATTTGTAAATTTTCACTTGTATTTTGGAGTGAAATATATTTGATAGTGCCCGAGGACGTAGGCAAAATTTGCTGAACCTTGTTAAAATTCTGGTGTTCTTTATTGCTTATTTTGCATAGTTTTGTGAGTGTGATTGTAGTGATTTATTGTGCTATTAAATTACGATAGAGGGATATTCTGGCTAGGAAAGACCTAGTACTTAAATGATCCTCGTAATCCACCTCTCTTTTCTGGGAATTGAACTTAGTGTGATTTTTCAGTACAATATACTTACTCTTTTACACGCTTTCGCGCAACATGCAGTCTATCTGTGATCTCTTTGACCTTGGGAATCATGGAATTCTTAAAACAGAAAAGAAGTGGGAGTGAAATTACTACTAGTACAGCAGGTAGGAATGAGTTTCCGTACCTTGCTAGTGCTGGCTTGACCTTGAGTCTTTTGGAGTTTGAGACGTAACTGTTCATAAGAAAACTGGTCCAAGATGTCATCCAAATTGTAAGCCAAGTCCTGGAGATCCTCCAACCATTTTTTCACACCCTCGTTCTTGATCTGCTTCTCCGCTGCATCGCCCAACACTGCTTGGATATCGAGTAATATGGACTGCCACTGCTTCATTTGGGGGTGGAGTTGCTTATGATCAGTGACAAAGTTGAGCGCAGAGTCGAGCAACTTGCCCCCCAAAAGCTCCAAAAACACAGACAGAACAACCTCTCCAATGACAAACATGGTGAAATTATGACTTATGAGAAATAAGATGATAAGAGAAATGAACCAATCCAAAGTGGAAACTCAGGGAACAAAAAAGAATGAAACGGAAATGGAATCTGCAAAATTTGTGAAAGTTGAAGAAATTGGCACAATATCCTTAAAGCGTGTAATAATTCAGACTATGAGGCAATGAGTTGGAAGTAACTGAATATAGAAAGGGAAACTGCTTTTCGTTTTTCTTTTTTCAACGGTAAATGAATAATGGAAATGATGGGACCTTTACTTTTGATTTTTGATGTTCTTTTTTCTTGTTTAAGTAAATTTAATTAAAGATCCAAATATTATATTTCCCACAACTTTATCGCCAAATTATAGCAAACAGCTCAACTAGACTTGATCATAGGTCAGGTATTTATTTAGAGTCAAAGGCTGACCCAAAATTTTGGAGGATTTGGGTAAAAGTATTAGATCAGAAAAATGAGTTTTGACAAAAAAATTAAGCCCGTTTAAAATATGAGATAAGTTCAGATTTGAACATTCAAGGTCTAAGCTCCGCTTGGCCGGTTTTTAAGTTTACAGTACTTTATATTATGTTATTTTTATATATTATGTAATTTAGAACATATTTAAAAATAATCTATATTAAATATATAATACTACTCTAATTTAAACATTAAATAATGTTAAGATGACTATAAAGAAAATTTCCGTAAATAAAAATGTATAAAATTATTAAATATTAATATAATGTAATATAAATATATATTTTTAAAATTTAAAAATAATATTGGTAAGCATAAATTAGGCTTAGGTTAATTTTTGCAAATATGCGCGGGTTTGGATAAAATTTCAAGCTCGTATTTTGAGTTGAATCAGACTTGGTTCGAGTGTGATAAGTATAGTAATTGTAACCTATTTTGCTAATTGTTGTATGCCTATCACTTCAAGGTCTACTAATTTATGATTAGCTTTCTTACTAGATCGGTTAACCAAACTCAAATTACCTTCTTTTTAGATCAATTAAATGACTTAACTAACTCAATTATATTTCTTTCTAGAGTGATTAATAAAATAATCGATCGAACCAATTAAACAAAATCATTTCTATTATTATAATTATGAAATCATGATCGCTTGGTTATCGGTATTTTTTATTGGGATTCGGTTAATTTAATTTTAGATTTTTCTAAACTAATTTTTACATTTAGATTTGATGATGATTGCTTGTTCACACTCCATATATTGGGTTTCAATTATACCAAACTATTCAATCGCTTTTTTTTCCTAATGCATGTGGGTGGACCAAGACCAAAAGCACATTTAAGGTCTCTTTTTCTCGTCCTTTCCAAAGTATTTAGCGTCTTCTTTTTTTGTCAAAGTAATCTTTATCTTTAATAAAATAATTTTAAAATCCCAATCACTTTCCCCTAATTGACGGAACTTACAAGTACAATTAAAAAAAAAACACAATTTATATTGAATTCAGAGTTGTAGAGAAGAAGATGGAAGATGGCCAGATAGAAAGGACCATTGCAAGGATGATAGTGAAGTTCCAGTTCCTACTCAATTCTTGGTATTAAAGATGATAGACTGTTGAACAGGCGAGAACAGGTCATATTGAACAAATAGTTGGGTGATATAACTTTCACTCGGGTGTAGCCAAAGTGTCTTAAGGGTGGGACCTTGGCTTTTGAATTTTGATGAAATCTCTCTGCCATTTCTGAAATTCCAATTTTCCTTTAAGGAAAGCGATGACGACGATGCCAATCTAATTCCCATTCAATTAAACGCTGATCTCGATCACAGTGGCATCTAATGCCCATATATCAAATTATTATTTCCATTAACTTTAAAGCCTATTGTAGTTTTGGTTCATTTTAATATTGCCATTAAACATCATGGTTAATTGACACAATCTAGCAAGCACACACATGTCCTACTTTGTTTTGGGGTTGAAAACATCACTCTAAATGCAAAAGTAGAGAAGGTGAAGCCTTTCAAAGCAGAGGAACTTCATATAAAAAGTGATAGAAATCCCACTTTGACACATTTAGCTTTCAAGCTTCAGATATCCTGTAAAAATGATCAAATAACATATCACAGCTACCATTATCTGTCCAACGAAAACCAAATGTCAGTGATTCACCACCTTTTAAAGGGTTTCATACATGTGGTCTGAGAGTGAGAAAATAAGGGATGCTTTGAAATTTTGATGATTGAATCATCCATAATCACAGCTGTCGTGTATGCTAATCTACCGGACCAGAACACTGAAAAACAACATTAAAAGAGAGCTGCAATGAAACAATAAGTTAGGAAATTCCAGTAGTGCATAACGAAGATTAATAGATTATATATATATATATAACCAGTCACTGCTCCTATGGCTAGAAAATAATGAAGTATTTTTGTACCTCTAAGTAAAAACTGGTTAAATAAAGTCACTTAGTCAGCCACCTAGACACTGAGTTTGCTTATGTCGTTTAATCCACGTGATCAAAAAACCAAATCCTTATCAAGTGAATTAATGCAGCTCAAAAGCAGCCTTCAAATGGATTCGTCATCTGAGAAATTTAGAAATCTAAGATGGACAACTTTGAGATTCGGAAGATAACAGTTTATGGTAACACTCAGGCTGAAAGTTTAACTATGTGTAATCCAACTAAGTTACTCACACGGCCATTTTCTCACCAAATTTTCACAAGGGAATATCAGAAGAACAAATTCTCCATATAATCGATACTAAAATTGTTGAAGCTGGCCTCCATGCAGCATATGCAGTCAAGAAGCAACACATGCAGTCGAGCCATGCATGCAGCAGCTTAAGTTCAATGTTGCTGTCATATTTCAACTTATTTTGTTACTTCAAGACACATTTTGTAATCTAGTTGAATTTGAAGTAATTTGATGATGTATTTGATGTATTTTGTTGACATTTGAGCTGATAAAACAGCTTTACTAAGTGTGCAAGTATAGTTTTTCAATTTTCAATGTAATTAGTGGAGTTAGGTGATGTTTAGGTGATGTTTGCCTTACCTTCATCAGAAAAATGTTTGATATTTGTATTGGCATTATGCCATTGTTCAAGTTAATGAAAATTATCATCTTTCATTCATATGCTCCAACATTTTTCTTGCTTTTCGATTCTGTTCTAGTTTTCTTAGCACATTTCTGTTCTTGTTTCTTCACCAAGTCTCGAGGCTTGCTGTACAAGCTTCCTGATCTGCTTGCTCTGTCTTGCTTAAACACCAACAAAAATATTGCAGCATGGTGAACTCTCTTGTGTTAATGCTTAAATCGAGTTGTAGTGTGAAGTGTATACCTTCATGTGTACTATACCAAAATATTGCAGCATATTAGAAAGGATCTCTGAGGACAAAGACAGTATTAGAGGGTAAACAATCAAGTGATGAATTTTGATTAAAAATAAAGAGATTAGTCTTTGCAGACCCATTGAAGCAAATTTAAAAAAAGGCCTAAGGGTAAAAAAAGCCCCTAATAAAAAAATAAAAACGTAATTAGGCCCTTAGGAAAACGGGACTGATATGGCATGTTGACATGTCAGATGGGATGACAGTTGGACAAGTGGTTGTCCAAACTCAAATGAATCTGGACATAAACTTATCCAGGTTCATTCTATATGTATATATATGTTTTATTAATTTAAAAAAAAAATTATAATTTTTTTTTGGTGTAGAGTGCCACATCAGCACACAATTTTTTTTAATTTTTGTTGATGTGGCATGCCACATCAGTAGAGTTAACAGTAATACCAGTTAACTAAACGGTTTCTGTTAATGGAAGGGATTAGTTGATTTTTTGGGAGGTCACTAAGGGATCCATAGGAAGAACTTTTTTCCTAACGGCTTTAAAGTGCATTTTTATTTTTTCACTAAAAGATTTTTCGACCCTTGAGCCTTAAAAAATTTAATAGTTGTTGAACTATTTGAGTGAGGCTATGATACAAGAGATAAGCAATGTATGCACAAAGGAAGCTTGGAAATTGGAACAGGCAGAGGAAAACAGAACATTCAATATGCCTGCAAAATTTCACCACTTTTACGCGTATTTAGTTTTCAATGCCTGCAAAATTGAATACAGAATATATATAAGACTGATATTAACAATAAGATATATCGAATGAAAGAGGTATGAGATTGCTCAACGTGTACAATGATTTCACACCTTTGGTTTGAGTGTGGAGAAATCAGTGCCAGATTTTGCTACTTAAATTTCAATATAATTCCCTCAGGATGATTATTTTTCCGTGAATAAACACAGAAGGTATGTGGGAACTCTTGGGCTACTCTCGTCCTTGACCCCTACTGCACCCTTCTTCTAGCAACGGGCAATTGGAAATATATAGCCACTCAAGCGAGAGAAGCAAATCTTTTTCCGGAAGAGATGTGGGCTTAGGACAATCATAGATGGTCAATTGTTGAAGAAAGGTGAGGTGTTGAAATCCCTTGGAGCACGTATTCCAAATTCTCAAAATCTTGAATCCGGAGAGTGGTGACAGAAGGAGGCAGCATCCTTCCTATCTCTTCACGAAATGAAACCAAATCTGGGCATCCTATACCACCAATACTGAGTTGTTGAAGGGAGGTGAGTCTATCTAATCCCCATTCAACAAGTGATGTACAAAGTTTGGGTGCATTTGAGATTTCAATTGATGTGAAGTTGGTAGGGAAACCCTCTGTCGGAAAGGATATGTCAGCCGAACAGTTCCACACCTTTAATTCTCAATGATGAGAATAAGTCTTGGGCTATGCATTCCAAGTTTCCAGCACTGGCCACTCCCAAATAACTAGTTGTTTAAGCATTGCAGGTAACTTGGCATTTAAAAATAAGCTACTTGCTTTGAACAATCGCCCCTTGATGACAAACATATTAGAGATGGACAGAAACTTACTTCCAAGTGCTCAAGAAGACAAACCAAAAAACCTCTAGTTTTTTTAAAGCAGGAGGAATATTACGTTTTTCATGAGGACATATAATACATTTTTTTTTAAAAATCATGGCTAAAATAATAAAAAATAAAACCTCTTTATTTTTACTGTATTCAAATGAGCCATTAATGGCTTAGAAGAAAACGAAGACATTAGCGTTTCTTTTTCACCATGTTTTTGAAGAATCATGTTGGTGCTTTCTAATATTTTAAGTAATGAGTGGAGACAGAAAAATTGAAAAGAAGTCGTATCTTGAAAATGGCCATGTTGGTCGGTTCCCCACCATGGTTTCAGTTGTACCAGCGGGTGCCGCCATTCCAGTGTTATAGCACAACAAGTAACACCCTTTTTATATTAGTGAAAATTTTGGTCTGTATCGTTTGCACTGATTGAAACATGGTACACCGACTGCTGTATAAATAATGTTAAAAAATATAAAACTTTTAACTACTTTCTATTACACTAGAAATTAAAGTTTAACATTTAATTTTTTTTATAACATACTTTTTCATTTAAAATATAACAAAAAACCGGCTCATCTCATTATCATAGAAAAATCTTCACTCACCCATTTTTTTTGTTGAACCCCCTCATTTTGACTTGTTTTTTATTCTTAATTTTAAATTTATTGAATGATGAGTTTTTATTTATAAAGTTTATTAATCAGTATTTTATATAATTGATGAATAGTTTTATATTTGATATTTATATATTTATTTATATAAATATATTAAATATTTAGAAAATATCAATAAATTCGTACATAAAATTAGAGGTGTGCATGGGCCGGGCCGGACCGAATTCAAGCCGGGTCCAACTAAAATTTTTGGCCAGTTTGCTAGGCCCAGGCCTAGGCTCGGCCCAAAAAATAGGCCTAAAATTTTGCCCAAGCCCAACCCCAATAAAAATGTTAAAAACTAGGCCCGACCCGCCCGCCCATATTAATTTTTATATTATTCTTTTATATAATATATATAAATCATTAAAATACTAAAAACATCAAAATAAATATTTCTCAACAAATTAAAAATAAATTTTAAAAATATGTATACTTAAATAACACTAAAATAGATGTAACTTAACAAGCAAATGCCTCTAAAATAATAACAAAATTAACAAATATCTTTAAAATAATAACAAAATTAACAATAAAATAAGTTTTATACCATATCTAAACAATAACAACAAAATAGTAGCAACATAGTAATAAAATAGTAGCAAAATAGGGAGAAAACAATAAGAAAATAATATTTTAAAAACCAAATTTTTTGTCATTTAATGACCCGGCCCGGCCCAACAATGCCTTACCTGAGTCTGGCCTATTTTTTAAACAAGCCTTATTTTTTTGTCCAAGCTTATTTTTCGAGCATATATTTTTATCCAAACCCTCCCACATTTCAGGCGGGCCTTCGGGCCGGGTCCAGCTTTCCGACCCATGCACACCTCTACATAAAATAGATTGGCGTGATAATCGCTACCTTGAAAGCAACCATGTTGCATACTTGTTTGTAAAGAAATGGGTTAAAGAATATTGAGTTAGTATTGAGGGTGGCAATAATGTTTGATGCTTTGCTTTTTTTCTTTTTCTTTTTCTTTTTTTTTTTGCTTTGATGCTTTTGATATATGCTGATATTTGAGTGTAACCATTGGGATATATATGGCTATCCGAATTTTTATGATTTGCTATGCGTTGATTGTGGTTGTTTTATTAATAAATTTATATTTTGGATTGAGAAAAAAATTTAAGAAATTTGAAACACAAAAAAGAAAGTAGAGAAAATGAACACAATGATATACGTGGTTCAGGAATATTCCCTTCATCCACGGGTAAAACCAAAAATGTAACACCCCTATATCCGATCTAATCGTACGGACCCGGTATAGGACTATTACATTTGGTGCCAAAACGATTATGGCTAGATACTATTAAATTTAAACATTTATACATAGTATTCTAACTTATCAACCACATTTGCAAACATATTTATAATTCCACTAATTCATTTCATATAAACCAAAATACTTCAAGTAACTCAAAATAGATAGAATTTTAAGAGTTTACATTTTAGTCCCTAATATATGAGAACACATTTCGTCTACCTATATACATGCCATTTTAATTCAAAATACCGTACATACTTTTGAAGCTCCCGAGGATGTGATGAGATGAGAGATCCCTAACTCAACTCTACCTCTTGAGTCTAACTGCACCTCTGCGTTAAAATAAACACATTAAGCGGTGAAGGCTTAGTAAGCACTACAAGATTAAATAGGTAGATAAATCATAACAAAATATTTTAAACTTATTCAATCATTACATATTTACTCACATATAAGTTCTTCACTATGCTTCACTTTAATAAAGTCTAACTTATATTTTGTAAGTTATCAAACTTATCTTAACACATTGGTGATTCATTTTGTTTTCAACTCAAATTCTTGGCCCAAAGTAGACTTTATAGAACAAACCGGATATCTGGAACAAATACAGAGGTACATTATTATGCACAATGAGCAGAGAGCATCAAGTGCTATCTGAGAGGCATGAATGTCTTGAACGAAGAGCACTAATGTGCTAATAATCAGAGAGCGCATTAAGGTTCCTTAATAGCATGTCACTAATATCCTAGTAGTTCTAAATCTCGTCTACTTGGGCATTAAACTGAATTTCATACATTTAAATATTTTACATAAATATTTCAAAAATATTTCTCGTTTCTCCACCATTTATAAATTTAATCCCCATTTTACAAATATCACACCCTCTTTTATTTTTTTCACACATATACTTTTATCACAACATCATTACTTAATGTTCAAACAATGTACCATTTCATATTCTCCACTTATAATTTTCTTAAATAAATTTCATAATTCCACAATCTAATTAATTTAAATTTTTAATTTTTTTCTTAATCTAAGTAATTCTATACTACAATATAAGCATTTAAATAAAATAATTTAAAAATCTTGTAGTACTTACAACAAAAGGTTGAGATGATGTATTCCTTCACTCCTTAGCCTTCTCTTTTCCTTTTTCTTCAATTAGGTCCTCTCCTTTCTTTTCTTTCTCTTTAATTTTCATATAAAACATATAACATTTATATATTAGAGAAAAACTATCAAATGACTTTCCTATACTATTTAATAAAAATAAACATGTATGATATAATAAATTCATCATTCATTTTTTCATTTTTTAACCTTAGCTCACATTTCAATTTAATCCATAACTAAAATTATTTCTATTTCTATCACAATCTATACCTTATTTTTACTTAAGTTCTACTTATAATTTAACTTAACTCTCAAATTTTCACTAATAAGCCCTGATTTCAAATTTCTTACATTATTCCATTAAACTTATAACTTATTTCACAATTTAATCATTTTCCCAATTCTAGTTTGAATTCCCATCAATTCAATCTCTAATTCATCCATTAATTCAATATAACAACATCCAAAAATATACTAACTTTCAAAGTTTCAACATATACTTAATAGTATTTTGTTCTAGGATCATAAAAACTCAAAAATTACAAGAAAAGGAATTAAATTGACTTACCAATTTAAGTTTGAACACTTGAAATCCGAAATTTTCTTTTTCTTTCTTCTTTCTTTCTCCCTATTCTCTCTGTTTCGATTCTGTTTCTTTCTTGTTTCTTTTCTTGCTTTTGTTTTATATGTATATAATAATATAATATAATATTATAATAATATAATATAATAACATACTTATCAATTAAGTAAATATAATATAATATATATGTAACACCCCTTAACCCTTTTCTGTCTTCAGAACAGGATTACGGAGTACTAGTCATTACAGAATATTTTTAGATAATTCATGATATTTACTGTTCATAGTGAAACTGTCTACTTGAGTCATAATTACTAAATTATTTTTATCTTGAGTTACAAAACTCCAAATTAAGATCCGCTAATTTTCCATGAAACTAGACTTACATATTTTCTTACCATAAAATTTTTAGAATTTTTAGTTTAACCAACAAGTACAGTTTATTCTTTAAAGTCACTCTTATTCTGCTGTCTGACAGTTCCAACCCTTTTTTACTAAAAATTAATTATCTCATTGTACAGGATTCAGATGGTGTTCTCGTTTGTTTCTATTGAAAATAGACTTATTCAGGATTTTAAACATATAATTTTAAAAACCTAATTATTTTTATCCAATTTTTGACGATCTTCCAAATTCAAAACAGGGGAACCCAAAATCATTCTAACCTTATCTCACAAAATTTATTATATCTCATGATTTACAATTCCATTGCTTACACCGTTTCTTCTATAAGAAACTAGACTCAATAAGATTTAATTTCATATATTATTCAATCTCTAATTCGATTTCCAAAATTTTTGGTGATTTTTCAAAATTAGACCACTGCTGTTGTCCAAAATTATTTTAATACAAAATGTTGATTACCAAGTTTATAACACCCTTATTTCCTTTCCCTACAATATTTTCCATAACTTTCTCTTATTTTCCTTCACTAACATATCAAGAACATAAAACTTTATATAAAAAAACTCTACATTCACATCATTTCCATGCTTTTTCAATAATATCAAACTTAAAAATACATGGAAATATTGATGTTCTTACCTTGTCTTATTGTTTCCAATCCTTTTCAGATCAACTCGGATTCCATCTGCAGATACTACATGTCCCAGGAATACCACTTCTGATAACCAAAACTCGCATGTACTGAGCTTTCCATATAGTTGCTTCTCCCGTAAAATCTGTAGCACAACCCTGAGATGTTGATCATGTTCTGACTCTGACTTTGAATAAACCAGTATATCATCAATAAAAACCACCACAAACTGATCTAAATACAGCTGAAAGATACAATTCATGAGATCCATAAAAGCAACTGGGGCATTAGTCAACCCGAATGACATTACCAAGAACTCATAATGGCCATACCTAGTACGGAAAGTTGTCTTCGATACATCACTTTCTTTGACCTTCAACTGATAGTAGCCTAACCTTAAATCAACCTTTGAAAATATAGAAGCTCCTCTCAACTGATCAAACAAATTAACAATACGAGGAAGTGGATATTTATTTTTGATTGTCACCTTTTTCAGTTGCTCATAATCAATACAAAGTCTCATCGAGCCATCTTTCTTTTAACAAATAATATCGGAGCTCCCAATGGCAATATGCTCGGTCGAATGAAACCACGGTCTAACAAATCTTGCAACTGTATCTTCAACTCTTTTAACTCTGTAGGTAACATACGATACGGAGGTATAGAGATTGGTGATGTGCCCGGATAAACTTCTATAGCAAATTCAACTTCTCTATCTGGCGGTAAACCCAGTAGTTCTTCGAGAAATACATCAAGAAACTCACAAACTGTCCAAATTTTACTACACTGACCTCCAACTGAATTCGAATTGATAACATATGCCAAATATGCTAAACAACCCTGTTGAAGTAATTTACTAGCCTTCATTGCTGAAATAATACGTGTTGGCCCACTAGTACGGATACTGTTTACGTCAATCCGATCTCCACTTTCTGTCTGGATACTGAATTTCTTTTCATAGCAATCCAAAATCACTCCATATTTAGATAGCCAATCCATTCCCAATATTATCTCAAAGTCCCCAAATGGCATAACCAATAAGTCAACAGGAAAAAATTTATTCTGTATAATTAACGGGCATCCCGGACAAACCTGATTCACTAACACTGTTTGCCTTAAAGGACTTGACACCTCTATAGACACTCTAGACATTTTAGATTTTAGTTTCCCTGATTTTACTAATTTTGTATTACTATAATTCGAATTTTAATTATAATTATTTTTATTGAAAAATGTTGGTTTAAATAAGTATTGAAAGATTAACGTTGTAAGGTTTTAGATATGAAATAGAATAAGTTATTGAATTGGGATATAGAAATGAAATATATGAAATAATGATTTTATAAAATGTTTTGATTGATCCGGATCTTCACATTCTTAAGTGAATTATGGAATATGTGATTATTGGGAATAAGATATAAATTGGATAGAAATTCAATTATCACTGTTAATTAGTTCGTAATTAATAATGTAAATTATTATTATTTTCAAGCTAGCAAAGAACCCGAGGCATCGATGATCGAAAGGAAAGGAGAAAGCAATCGAGGACTAAAGCGGAGATTTACGGTTTGTATTACTATAATTCAAATTTTAATTATTATTAATTTCTGAATTTTAATTGTTATGTATAGTAGGTAAGAATTGAAGTAAGTACTTGAAATAGATATGGATATTGAGTGAAAATGAAAGTGATTCAAATTGTATCAAATTGAATTGAATGTGATTATTTGAAATGTATATGGATTGAGAAAGTGTATGGAATTCCTATTAACTAGTCGGGCTGAATCGGATATAATTGGCATGCCATAGGATTTGAGATGAGGACGGAGATCTGTAGATATTGTTGTTCTATATCCTTGGATTTATCGAAGAGGCACTCATGCTAATTTGGTGTGTTTGGGAGGACTATGTGATTCGGTGTGTTTGGGAGGATTATATGATTATTCGGTGTGTTTTGGTTGGATATTACTAGTGTGTTTGGTTGAAATCCATGTATCCACCAAAGTCCGAGTCTTGTTAATAGGGGTATGAATAATAAGTGAAATTGAAATGAGATTCAATTCCTATTAACTTGTCGCTAGCCGATATAATTGGCATGCCATAGGATTTGAGAAGGATTTGGAGATAATGAAGTTATTATATCCTTGAACTATCCGAAGAGGCACTATGTGGTGTATTTTGGATGGATTATACTATCTTGGTGTGTTTAGAAGATTATCTAATTACGGTGTGTTTTGGAGGATGACATGATTATTCGGTGTGTTTTGGTTGGATATTCTTGGTGTGTTTGGGTTGGAATCCGTGTATCTCATCAAAGTCCGGGTTTGTTAATAGGGTGAATAATCAAACGAGAAAATTAAATAAATTTGATTGATTGTATTGAATATATATATATATATATATATATATATGAAAGAAATTATGAGTTGAATTGTGAATTTAATTGAAATGTGAGATTTGAAGCTTGAACTTAAGGTTCATGAATTTGTTAAAATATCAAATTATTGATATTGAAATCAGTTTAATAAATGAAATGAGAAAATCAAATGAATTTGATCAATTGAACTATTGAAAGTATGAAAAGTGAAATTATGAATTGAAATGTGAATTGAAATTGATATATCAGATTAATGAAATTATAAACATGAACAACCAACGAGGTAAGTTAGTGTAACTTGAATTGTATTTTTAAATGTATGAAATATCGATATAATGAATTACCTGATTCAGGGGCATAGCCAGGGGGCTGGCATGGGCCCCGACCCCCTAAAATGTAAAATTGCATTTTAGGTCCTTAAATTTTTTTAAAAATTTTAAATTAGTAAAGGTAAAATTTCACTTTGCTCCCCCCAAATTATAAAAATTTGATTTAATCCTTTACAAATTATAAAGATATAAACTATAAAAAATTAAAATTTTATCTGGCCCCCTTAAAAAAATTTTCTGGCTTCGCCCCTGACTGATTTATGTTTATGAAGAAATGGCAAGAGACTGATATTTATCATGACATGTAAATATGTGATTATCTTTGATACGTTGATACAAGGAAATTAAGTATATTGAGACGAGTAATAAATTCAAGTAAAACATGTCGAGAAAAATAAGTACATTTAAGGGACAATATGTTTGATTTTAATTGGTTCCAAATATAAACGTTAGATGAAATAAAATATCTAATAAATAAGTCTGTAACTCCGGTAATGCTCCGTAACTCTATTCCGGTGACGGATTTGGGTTAGGGGCGTTACAATATATTTTCACTTTAAAAATATCTTAGATTTTTCAATGTTAAACCGCCTCAATTTATAATAATGGCATATTTACCTATTTAATCCTTTTTACTTTCTTTAATCTATAATTAAACTTTCACACTTATTTCAATCTAATCCTTTTTCCTAATTATTTCTAATTAAGTCAAATTCACCTAATTAAAATCTAATTAGACACATAACTAACTTCGTAAATATTGTTAATAAATATTTACGAATCTGTTTTTCAAAAACGGAAAACCAAAATACATTTTCCGGTTACCCTACCATCGGGTCATTACAAAAAATGAAATTCACCATTAAATAATGGAGATTACAATGGAATTACATCATAAAAGAAAATACCTCGCCAATAATTACCCACAAACTTGGAGCAATTTCTAAATGAACATCAGTTATACGCTTTCCGCATTTTGAGAACTACCTAGCAATAACAAATAACAAGTGACCAACAATCTCAAAATATTGAAAACAATACTTTATTTGAAACATCCTAGCCTCTTATCAATCATCAATGGAGACCTAAGACAGATTCATGATTTGTGTAGATAGAAATAGAAGATACTAAAAGCATTAGAAACCAAACTTACCACATTGTGCCGTTGTTGTGCCCATAAGCTGGTATTGCCCTCTTTGGATGCCCACCATTCAAGGGTTTATCACCCAAAGGTACATACACCTCCCCAGTGGTACCATCTGGCCTTTTATCTGCCACCAATTTCATGGTTCCTAAAGCTGAATGAAAGTACAAGGCTAAATAAATAACATATCTGGCTCCTCAACTACAACTATGTACCAAGCACCAAAATATTCTCCAACACAGGAAATGAATGTCAGAAGAACAAATTCTCCATATAACCTAGACTTAACCTATCATAAACATTAATAACATCACAGTTGAAGCCTTTCAAAGCAGGGAAATTCATATAAAGGTTGGTAGAAAATATGCCAATCTATCGGACCGAAAAGCTGAAAAGCAACATTAAAAGAGAGCTGTAATGAAACTAGTTCCAAAATGTTATAGTATATATATCATTTGATTCATTTAACTCATACCTCAAAGTCCAAAAGCAAAAGAGTCGAGATATAGTGAGTCACTTAGTAAAAGCGGATTAGATGAAGTCACATAATCAGTCACTTAGACACTGAGTTTGATTATGTCGCTCAATCCACATGATCAAGGAAGCAATTCCTCATCAAGTGAATTGATGCAGCCTTTGAAGGGATTCATGGTCTGAGAAATTCGGAAAACTAAGATGGACATCTTTGAGATTAGACAGAACAATATTTTGGGAACTCAGTTGTCTTACAAGTGTTAAATTGAGCTCTCTAATGCCACGTTGTAACATGTCTTGTATCCCTAATGCCATGTTGTAACATGTCCAATATACAAAAATAGCCACTTTTGTTTGTCTCAGGTTACGTTTTAGTCACTTATGTTATTATTTTGTTATGAAGTGATCACTCTACTGTTAAGTTCCGTTATCTCTCTAATGGTAATCCTACGTGGCAGTCCAACTAGATTTTAGGTGCTAACTTGGATTTCTAAATGGGATGAAAATAGATTTTTAATTAAAAAATTAATTAATTAAAAATTTTAAACCTAAACGTTAACTAAAAAAATTGTTCATCTTCTCTTTTTAATTTTTCTTCTGTTTCTTCTTTTTTTTCAACATTTGACTGAAAAAACTATTATTAAGATCAAAATAGTTGAAATCAAATTTACTGCTTCATAAAGATGGATTCAATGGAGGGTTCAAGTATGTCTTCTTTACAATAATAGATTTAGTATTAAATGACAGGTTTATTCGGCAATTCTCCCAATCTGAAACCATCATGTTAGTGGCAGGGTGTTAATGGGAACAACGGATCCTAAATTGCATATCTTGGATGAATTTGAGGAATGCAATCTTTTGTTTTTCAGTATTGAATAAAAAATATAGAGGAATGCAAAGAAGATATACTTGAACCCTCCATTGAATCCATCTTTATAAAGTAGTCAATTTGATTTCAACTATTTTGATTTTAATAATAGTTTTTCGAGTCAAATGAAAAAAAAAACCCATTGAAAAAAGAAGAGAGGGAAGAAAAATTAAAAAGAGGAGATGAAAAGTTTATTTAGTTAAGGTTTAGGTTTAAAAATTTTAATTAATTAATTTTTTAATTAAAAATCTATTTTCATCCCATTTAGAAATCCAAATTGGCACCTAAAATCTAATTGTACTGCCACGTAGGATTACCGTTAGAGAGATAACGGAACTTAACGGTAGAGTGATCACTTTGTAACAAAATAATAACATAAGTGACTAAAATGTAACCTGAGACAAACAAAAGTAGCTATTTTTGTAGATTACCCCAAAAAACTAGATTTCGATTATTAAAAATCATCTATAATATATATATATATATATATATATATTATATATTATACTATATTATATACCTGGTGCTGGACCATTGATAGACCTTGCCAGTGCTTGAAAAAATAATAACCCCAACCTCTGCATCACATGTAATGGACAATTCTTTAGCTTTCTTCAACAACCCATTTCGCCTCTTTGAAAACGTTACTTGCCTGCTATTCAAATTTTCTATCTTTTTTATTTCAATTTTCCCTCTACCCATCTTAAAATTTTCTTCTTTCCTTTACTTTTTCCAGGAAAATTTTTAAAGAAAAGATAATCCCCAGATTTTTTTTCTTAA
>NW_026440801.1:0-10163 GCF_025698485.1 Gossypium arboreum | reverse complement strand
TTTACTTTTGTTCTTAATTTTAGTCTTGAATTCTTTGTGTCTTCTCCAAATCTGAGCCTTGCTACTCAAGCCTCTGCTCAAAGGCTCTTCCTTGTTCATAACACCAACAAGAACTCATATATATTCAAGTTTTAATGAAAAATTTGTTTTGAATTTTTCAGTTATCTTCTTGTTTAAACACTTTACTTTCGCTTTTTGCTTCTATTTTCATTTTGTTCTTGCTTTTGTTTTGCTTTGTTTTTCTGTCAAAACCCAAAATAATGGTAATCAAAGCCTGTCATATTTAAGGGCCTCTGCGTTGGTTGTTTTATTGTGAGAACAAAATTTTGAAAAGAAGGAAACAAGAAGTCGCGAGTTTGTTATCGACAATGAGTTTTACACCACCTCCACCACCGTGATCATGGTGAGAATTACCACATTTGGGTGGTAAAGATGAAGACATATCTCTAAGCACATTTTATGGAATGTGGTAAAGAAAGATGCTGAACCACCTCCATTGAGGGCCAATCCCATTATTGCTCAAATTAGGCAAAGATAGTGAAGAGTGTACCAAGAAGCATAAAGTAATGGCTTTCTTGTAGAATGAGATATTTGATTTGATTTTCACTAGGATAATGACCGAACTCACCTAAGCAAGTATGGGAGAAGTGAAGGAGGAGTTCATGGGGTCGATAAAACAAGGCAAAGAATAATTGATCAATCTCAGGAGAGACTTTGAGAGCCTGAAGATGAGAGAGTCATAGACTATCAAGCAGTACTCAGACAAGATAATGGCTACTATCAATAGCATTAGGCTCCTTGGAGAAGATTTCAGTGAAAGCAGAGTTGTTGAAAAGGTCATCACCACTCTTCTTAAGAAATTCGAGTCAAAGATCTCCTCATTGGAGGACTCGAGGGACTTATCAACCATCTCTTTATTTGAGTTGGTAAATTCCCTATATGGACTCGAGCAAAAGAGGGCCAATAGGGTGGAGGAGAATCTAGAAGGAGCTTTACAAGTAAGAGCCAAAGAAGGCTCAAGTTCAAGCTATAAAGGGAAAAAGCTTTGGCTCGATAAAAGGGAGAAACCAAGGAGGGATGCAAGTAAGAAGAGGTTTCCACCATGCATTCACTGTAAAAAAATTACACACTTGGAGAAGTATCGCTAGTATAGGCCGGACATCTAGTGCGGTTGCAAACATTTGGCCATATTGAGAAGTCTGCAAGAGCAAAGAGAAGGCACATGCTCAACACCAAATACAAGCTCAGTCACTGAGGATCTTCAAGCTTAAGAGGAGCATGTCTTCACCGCCTCATGTCTTGCAACCTCAAACAAGGTCGATGTAATTGGCTAGTGGATAGTGGCAAGACACACCATATGGCGGTGATGAAAAGTTGTTCAAGGATCTCAATAGAAGCTTTACCTCAAATATCAAGATTGGAAATGGGAACTTGATTGAAGCCGAGGCAAGAGAAATGTGGTGAACAACACTTGTTTAGGTAACAAAGTGATCTCTAATATACGCTTTGTTCCCGATGTAGATCGAATTTATTTAGTGTTGGGCGCCTAATAGGAAAAGGGTACTCATTTACTTTTAAAAATTATTCTGTTATTGAAGACTTTCATGGCCAAGAATTAGTCACAAGAGCAATGGCGATAGATGTTTTATGCTTGATGTAAATTAACTTGAGAAGGAGGCTTATACTACCCTTGCCGATACGTTGGCCTATGGCATAGGAGACTAGGCCATGTTAATTTTAGATCATTTGATCTGTGATAAGCTGAATTTAGTAGAAGACATGTTTAAAGTTGAGGCTAGAGACACTGTTTAGAAGTCTGCCAACTTGGTAAGGTGCTAGATTGCCTTTTCCAGCTAACAAAGCATGGAGGGCTCGAGACAAGCTTCTTCATTGAATGAGTAAGTATTTTATGCTATTTATAGATGATCCGACTAGATTATGTTTAGTCTATTTTTTGAAGCACAAGTCCGAATGCTTGAAGCATTTTGCAAATTCAAAGCTTTAATCAAAAATAGTCCGTTGCAAGATCAAGAACTTGAGATCCGATAATGGCACCGAGTACTGTGTAAGGTTTCGTAAGTCGTGTGAACAAGTCGGATTCACCATCGCCTAACAACAGCTTATACTCCTTAGCAAAATGGAGTATGTAAGAGAAAGAATAGAATTGTGCTTGATATGGCGGTGTTTGTTATTTGAAAGTAAGTCGCCAAGGAAATTTTAATGAGTCTATGAACACCTTAGTATATCTACTCAACAAGCTTCCAACTCATGTCGTGAAGGAAAAGACTCCTTTTGAAGCCCGGCATGGATTCAAGCCAACTGTTTCACATCTCAAGGTATTTGGTCGGTTTGCTATGCCCTCATTCCAACCGAAAAGAGAACTAAACTTGAAATAAGAGTTATTTCAGAATTTTTCTTGATTATAGCAACACCAAGAAGGGCTATAGAGTGTTTGATCCTCAACAAAGAAGATTTTGGTGAGTAGGGATGTGAGGTTTGATGAAGAAAAGCTTGGAGTTGGAATGGTGCAGATGCCACTTAATTGAAGAAGATTAGCTTGATAGCAATTTGGAATCAATTGAAAATGAGACTAATAATGAAGATTTTGATTATGCTCCGTGAGAGGCACAAGGACTATTGTTGATATCTACCAAAGATGTGATGTTGCAATAGTTGAGCCTTCAGACTTTAAAGAAATTGCCAAGGGCAAGAGTGGAAGAAGGTTATAGAAGTTGAAATAGATATGATCCACAAGAATGGCACCTAGGAATTGGTTAGTAGACCGTAACAAAAGAAAGTCATAGGTGTCAAGTGGGTGTTTAGAGCCAAGTACAATGCTGATGGCTTATTGAACAAGCACAAGGTAAGGCTTGTCGTGAAAGGCTATAGTCAGAATATGGCATTGATTTCATGGAGACATTTGCTCCAAGAGCGAGGCTAGACATAATTAAGCTTCGCTTACCTTGGTCGATAGAAGAAATGGAGGATTCACTAGCTCAATGTCAAGTCAGTATTCTTAAATGGGTTCCTCAAAGAGGAGATTTATATTGAGCAACCAGATGGATTTAAGGTCCTAGTAGAAGAGGACAAAGTCTATAAGATGAAAAAGGCCTCAGATGGCTCAAGTAGGCACCAAGGCCGGTATGACAGGTTAATGCATACTGTCTAGGCTCGGGTTCAAGAAAAGTGTGAGTGAACCTACACTCTATGTGAAAAAATCTAAAGATGAAACCTTGCTTATTGTTTCACTCTATGTAGATGACTTGTTGGTGATTGGATGTAAAGAAAAGATGATTGATGAATTCAAAATGCAAATGCAAAATGTTTTTGAAATGACAGATTTGGGAGTTATGACATACTTTCTTGGCGTGGAAATAAACCAATCTGATCAAGGCATTTTCATAAGCCAACATGCCTTTGCCTTGAAAATTCTCAACAGATTATGCATGTCAAATTGCAAAACAATCAGCACACCAGTGGCTCAAGAGGAGAAGCTGACTAGTAGTGGAAATCAAGAGAGGGTTGATGAGAATGAATATCAAAGCCTAGTAGGTTGCTTGCTTTACTTAAGAGCAGCCAGACCTAATATCATGTATGCTATTATCTTACTATCTAGGTTTTTGCACTGTTGTGATGGTAGTCATTTTAAAGCAGCAAAAAGAATTCTTAGATATGTCAAGGAGACTTTGAGCTATGGAGTGAAGTTTGAGAAGGGAAATGAACTTAAACTGATTGGATATTTTGATAGTGATTGGGTTGGCTCTGTCGATGAAATGAAGAGCCCCTCTGGCTACTTCTTTCCACTTGGCTCAAGTGTTTTTCGTTTGAGCTCAAAGAAGCAACAAACAGTTGCTCAGTCCACAGCTGAAGCAGAGTATATTGCAGGTGCTGCAGCTATAAATCAAGCAATCTGGCTTAAGAAGCTGCTAAGTGACTTGAATGAAGAACAGGTTGAAGGTACTGAAATCAGGGTCGACAACCAATCAGCAGTTGCCATAGCCAAAAATCCAGTTTTTCATGGTAAAACTAAACATTTCAAAATCAAATTCCATTTTGTTCGAGAAGTTGAACAATTAAAAGAAGTCAGTCTTGTTCATTGTAGTTCAGAAAATCAATTGGCTGATATTTTAACTAAGTCACTCGGTACTACAAGATTTGAAGCTTTGAGGAGTAAAATTGGTTTTTGTTGCATACAGTCCAAGGAAGAGTGTTAAGCATTGGCCTGGAATGCAACAAGCGACCAGCAGCTGATCAACTAAAGACCAACATTGGTGCTGAACCGAGTGCATCAGCTTCCTTAACATTTTGTTCATTTTGTCACTATGTAACTTAAGTTAGTTTCTTTGTAACTTGTTATCAAAGTTAGTAGGATTTCTATAGGATTTTTTGTTGATGTAATAGCTAATAAGCCAACTTCCTTTTGTGTGTAATTCAAGTTTAGTAGTCATGTATTAGTGGGAGCAGTTATGACGTAAGGTAATTGTCCAATACTATGTAACTCATATATATTCAAGTTTTAGTGAAAAATTTGTTTTGAATTTTTCAGTTATCTTCTTGTTCAAACACTTTGCTTTCGTTTTTGCTTCTGTTTTCATTTTGTTCTTGCTTTTGTTTTGCTTTGTTTTTGCTACTAAAACCCCAACACCTTGTTTTGCAAGATTGAAAAACAGTGTTAGTAACTTTGGCTCCAGCGAATGCCACAATAATCTTTACTCTTTTCATCGATAATATTAACTTGCTGTTCAAAGATAGCCTTGCCCCATAAACACAATTCGGCTGAAGCGGCCCAAGAAACATAATTACTACTGTCTTGGATTTATGACACAATTAGAGCGTCAACTCAAGATGCGATGCAATTTCTTTGTCATTTTACTGGTGATTCAGTCTACTAGATATGATTACAAATAATAATAATTAAAATACAATTTAAAGTATGTGACATAATTATATATATTTTTTGCCCAGAGAGTCTGATTCTATTATAATTAAAATATAGACATAATAAATTTTTTTATTTCTGAATGTACTTATTGCAGCGAACTCAACAATTAATTTTGCGCATTCTATAGATCCATTAAAAGGGTAAATGCTGATCACGAATTTTAAAATTGTTCTATAGCCAAGGCGATGATCAAACTCTCAACCACTAGTTAATATAAGAGAGGCCCGCAGTTCACATAATAATAAAATTAATCTCAAATGTTTATTTATTTTGTTACTTTGGTTTTTTTTTCTTTTTATCACTTTAAATCTTACACTTCAAAATTTTGTCAAATTACTTTTGTTTTCCATAAAAACTTATTAGAAAGTTATAAACTACAAAAATAATCACCAAATTATGTTTTTTTTGTTATATTTTGATCACTCAACTATTTTTTTTATTTAGCAATTTAACTTTTTAAATTAAATATTTTAGTCAATCTACTGTTATTTGCCGTTAGATATTAAATATCTTAGTCCCTCTCTTGTTAGTGTCCATTAGATGAGTGCCCTAAACCGACGCTTGCTTTTTTATTAGTCTAATAACAAATTTAGCCTTCCAATGTTTATCACGTTCTATTAATTTGATCCTAAATATAAAAAATAAAAAAATTAGTTTTCAATATTAGTTCAAATTCTAAAAAATTAATAAATTTAGCCCTCAAAGATTTACAAAACTTGTCAATTTAGTTGTAATTATAAGAATTTCAAAAAAGAAAGAATCGACCAAAAATATTTTCAAAAACAATTAAAATTGAAATTTCAGAATTCTAAAATTATAAACTCCATAATCATTTGATTTACTTGAAGCCATTCGAACTCAAAATTTACTAAATATTTTGGCAGTTCAAAACAATAATTTAAAGAATAGTTAATAAAACTTAGAAACTCGTTTCATCAAATTTGTTTACCAAAATTTTTATTTTCAAAAGCCAAAACATAAAAATTTATCAAACTACCTAGATATTTTGGGTTAACAGTTTCAAGTAGCCTACTTGGGGGTTTCATATTTTTTAACACAAAAGTCATATAACTAAGATGACAATACTAAATGATATTAAAAACTTCATACTATGAAAAACATCTCAATTTCGAAACAAATGAACATCAATGAATAGAATTTTAGAGTGTCAAAATTGGTTACTTGAAACTGTCAAAACCTATAAGATAAGAACTATAAAAATTATTCTCCTAAGTTACCCGATCAAAATAGACGCCATACCAAAAATGTCACTAGAACCTCACCGAAAAGTCATTGGAATTCAATAACTATTAAACTAGCTCAAAAAAAAAACATGGATTTTATAAGAAAAATAGTTTAAAACACAATATTAAAAAAATCTAAACCAAAACTCACATTAGTTTCTAAAATTCATGATCAATTTGTCCATCCTCTACCTTTCTTCCTCCTAGTTAGTTTCGCTGAAATCGTTAAATCCTCCATCCAAAAAAAAACCCAAAGTGAATCTCTTTTTCTATTCTTTTATAAAAACTATATAATAAACATTAAAATTGGGCTTGGAAAAAAATATGGGTTATAAGATCACATAATTAATTGGACTTTTAAATAAAATGTCCATTTAAAAGTTGTGAGTATTATCATAAGTGTCTATTATGGGTATGCATCCGATAAGGATATATTTCGATTTTTTCAAATTTTTCAATATATTTGGAGGATTTTGGAGGTCATAATGTCGTATTTATGTATCGGACATATTTGTTGGACACCGATAGTTGAAGAGAAATGAAGAATCTGAGCAACATAGGAATAAACAAAAAGAAATTGTATATATTCCTTTCAAGACCATATGAAGAAGGTAAAAGCAATAGAAGCTGAGACAGGAATGCTTTCAAAATTTCTCTATTGCAAGCTTAACCTTAAATAGCATGGGATTCAGTCATGGAATATGTATATAACAGAAAATTCAAGTTTGTGCAGCTAACATGGAAAATGTGAGAGAAATGCAAAGAAAGCTGCTGTGTCATGATTATTATCGAAACCATTTTTTAAAGGTATGTTTGAAAAATGGGGATCGACTTTTTGAAAAATGAAAACAGGAGTCGCCACCAACCTTTTTAGGTATGATCGGATCACCTTTTAAAACGTTTTGGTCTACGAAAATTAAGAAAATAGGTTCGAGTCGATTACGCATTTGAGGAAGGATTAGCACCCTCAACGCCCAAAATTGGTACCAAATTGAATAGTTTTCGTCTTAATGTCAAAATTTGAAAGGATTTAAAAATAGGATCCTTTTTAAAACTGGAATTATTTAGTTGAAAAATCGAGATTCCTTAGCTCGAAAGAATACAAACATCACATCCAAGATGATAGGACATGATATTCTTAAACTCTAGAATCGAAATCATCTCGTGATTTACAAAATCTATTTAGAAGGATACATTAGGCATTTAGACAAACGGAAATTGCAACTAAAGACATGTTAGGGCACTATTTCCGAATTCCTAAATCTGAAAAACATTGCCTCATTTTAGAAAAACTTTTGGATAAAATATGACAATTAAATGAAATATATATTTTTAAAAATAATGATTTGAATAAAATTTAAAAAAAAATAATTTGCTAAGAGTAATACTAAAAAGAAATTATTAAAAATGAAAGAGTTTGATATGATACTAAAATTATTTTAAAAAATTAAAATATATAAAAAAATCAGGAAACATGGATTAAATCAAACTAAAAAGGGTTGAAAAACAAAGATGAACAAAGAATAAAATAAGAACAAACCGTAGAAAATAAGAACATAAGAGGGAGAGAAATTTGAGTGAAAACTCTCAAAAATTTTTATTGTTTTCCAAAACTTCAGTGTCTTTACAATGAAGGGAGAGGCCTCTATTTATAGTTGAACCTCCTCAAATCCAACGGTACAGATCAATTACATCAACGGTTAAGATTAAAAGGTATCTACAAATTAAATCTCTAAGATTACAAAATCATATCTTCTAAGATTGCATATCATATCTAAGATTGCAATCATATCTAAGACTATATCATATCTAAGATTGCATATCATTGAAGATTATATTTCCATATGAGTCAAGCTATTATATAGACCTTAAATCTTTTCAAGTAATGGGCCATTCCGATCAAAGCCAAATTATATTTGTAGACCGATGAACTTAGACTTCGCTTTTTTTTTTGGTTTATTATTTTTGTTTTTGGACTTATTTCGGACTCGGGCAAAATTGAGTGCCTACAATTATTATATAGATTAGTAAAGTTTGAGGCCTTTGCTTGTGATGGAAGCAAGCATGGTATATGTATATGAATATGCAAACCACATTCTAAAATCAATGAAAGCCCTTCTCAGAAACAGAAAGTAGAAAAGTATATAAATTATTACCAAAATGAAGACTTTGAATCCAAGTCCCTGCAGCTTAAAGTAATTGTAGTTGTTTTGTTTCTAGCATATAATGATTTAACTATCACTAGACTCAATTAAACACTATATATTATATATAGTACAATGTTGAAGATCAAATAATTGGTTAATTAAGATCAAAGTGCATCATTATTTGCTTTTTTATCACATTTTTTTATGCTTCCTCTTAATTAGGGAAAAGATTAATTCAGTCCTTTTAATTTCAAAATTGAGTAGTTGGTCTTCTTAAAAATTTGGAATAATTTAGTCCTTGTCAATTTGAAAGTGAGCACTAAGGACAATTAATCACGGGTTCCATCAATTGTACTTAATTTTTATTGGGATAGTAACAAATTTAGCCTTTGATGTTTACATATTTTTCCATTGTGGCACTAATTCTAAAAAAATTCAACAAATTCAACCTCAACATTTACACATTTACACATTTACACAAATTGTGCAGGACAAATTTGATAAATTAAGACAATAGCTCAAATGTGTAAACTTTGAAGGCTAAATTTATTATTATACTATTCAAAATCATGTACAATTGATGGAGAATATTAACGTTGTGGCTAATTATCCTTAGTTGCTTACCTTCGAAATTGACAGGATTAAATTGCTTTGGTTTTTTAAGAGGGACCAATTTGCTCAATTTTGGAATTGAAAGGGACTGGAGAGGTCTTTTTATCAATTAATTATTGCTTGCTTCAATAAACGGCTACCACAATAATGATGATCATTGCTCGCATTTCTTCCTCTGGATTCATGTAAATGAACTGTCAAGGCCGGCCACAAGTAATCATTTCTTCACAAAAACAATAAGAAAACAAAATTAGAAACAGAGGAGACAAATTTAACTATATTTTTCATATTATATTTTCATTTCCTTACCCTATAAATGCCCTGGTTGGGAAATTCATCTTGCATTGCAGCTGAGATTTTAAACAGAAATGGCTTCCTTCGCAGCTCAAACTCTCTTCATATTGTTCTTCACCCTCTTCTCAGCATTCTTCATTTAAATCAATGGAGAGTTCTCGAGGCAATCCATTAATATGTCCACAAAACGCATGGAGAAAGTCAACCGTCTGCGTTTTTACTTCCATGATATTGTAGATGGAAAACACCCTACAGCCATGCAAATTATCAGGCTACCAAACAAGACAGCTACATCATTTGGTACCACTTTCATGGTGGATGATCCATTGACAGAGAAGCCTAAGCCTACTTCAAAACTTGTGGGAAGAGCTCAAGGGATTTATGCTTTCGCTTCTCAAAATGATTTTGGGTTGCTTATGGTCATGAATTTTGCTTTCTCAGAGGGAATCTACAATGGAAGTGCAATCAGCATTCTTGGCCGGAATGCAGTCCTTGATACCGTGAGGGAAATGCCGATTGTCGGAGGTAGCGGAATTTTTCGGTTCGCTCGTGGTTATGCTTTGGCAAAGACAGTTTGGCTTTATAAGAATGGAGATGCCATAGTTGAATATAATGTGACTGTTGTTCACTTGTGAACAATTGGTACATGCATGCATGTGATGTAATTCGATTATGTATGCATTGGTTTGTTTTCTTCTTGCTTTAGATTGTTTCTCCTATTGACTAAAAAAGACAATTGATGTTATTGTCATTTATACTTTTTGTGAGGATCAATATATGAGAAACTTGGGATTGAAGGAGATATTAACCTCAACTTTTCATTCGAACACATGACTATGAACAGGGTTTGTTGTATGATGGGACATTGTATTCACATTCAAGAGATTTGGTTATCGTGGTTTCTAGTCTAGAACTACGGTAATC
>NW_026440800.1:0-35497 GCF_025698485.1 Gossypium arboreum | reverse complement strand
TGGTATTAGGTGAAATAATAAACAAAGGAGAGGGTGATAAAAATGAAAAAAATGTGTGTGAGTGTGGTAATCCCCCTTGCGTGAGTTGAGAAAGAGGAAGAAAAAATTTTGTTGTGTTCATCCTTTCTCATCCTTTTGGCAAAATCATAAGGGAAGAAAGAGGATTTTTGCTTCATGCTTGGTTTAGAAGAGATCTAGAAGGTGATTTGGCTAAATTGGCATCAAGATTAAGGTATGTATGAGGTTGTGTTAGAGTTTCATGCATGTTTTGGTTGCTAACTTGATGTGCATGTTAGCCATGGCTCAAATCTTTGTTATGCCATGGAAATGGTATTTGGCCAAAGTTGTTATGGATAAAGCCATTGCATGCTAAGTGTGAAGCTTGATGATGATGCATGCAATGATGGATTGTCTACTCTTGAGTAAGATTTTGAGTTTTCTTTTGTGTTTAACCATGATTGAAGTTGAATGGAGCATGATTGTCATATTCGTCCATGATGCATTCATGAGCATGGTTCATGCTTCTTGCATGTTAGTTAAAATTTGTATTTTGGATGGCTATGGACACCTTGAAATTCGCCATGCTCATATTGTATATATATGTTTACACATGATGTTTTGGCTATGAAGTAAGTGATGAATATATTGGTTTAAAGAAGAAGATGTAAGAATGCTTGTGAAATTGCTAAGCACAATTCGCCTAGCACACATATAAGTGCTTGATGCTATGTTATAAGTTTTAATACAATGTGCAAAGCATTAACTAGTAAAATGCATGCTGTTTTTGTGAGGTATTATGCAAAATTGGCCTCAACATGTACATGAATATTCGCCTTGGTAGCCTATTGAAGGCCTTAGCCTTTCCTTGATGCTCAAATAAATTGTATTGAATTGCTTGATGTAGTATAAAATGTGCATGACCATTGTGTATTCAAGCCTAAAGAGTGGCCATATGACCATTTAAACTCCTTGTCATATTCGCCATAAGCAAGCACAATGAGGTTTTAATAAATTGAATTTGTTTGAATTAGCTCAAGAGCTAAGAGGGCCACAATTGGACAAGGGAAGGAAAAGGTGATCGAGTAGGAAAAGCCGCTCGACAACATCCGAGGTAAGTCCTCAAGAAGTGACCTTACTTGAATTATGTGAGATGAAGTATGGATGTGTATGATTATTGATTATGTGTGTATGAGAAATTGAATGATACCCGTGCTAAGTCCTCAAGGCGTAATATGCTTGTGAATATATGTGCGCTTGAGCCTTAGTAACGAAAATGAAATATGTATGTCCAATGATTATTGATGTATGTGTGCATGAGAAATTGAATGATATCCTGCTAAGCCCTCAAGACAATTATGTTGAAATTATATCCGGTTAAGACCAAGGCAATCAGCTAGTGGCTATATCCTGCTAAGACCAAGGCATTCGTCGAAGTTATTCTATCCGCTAAGACCAAGGCATTTGTGCACGTGATTATATCCGTTATATTCAAGAATCTTGGGCTGAGGTGAGTGTTGGTTGCTGTAATGAATTCAATTAGTACACCTAAAAGCCCAAAGGATAAGGTACGTTATATGTCATTGAAAGTCGACATGTTTGAGCAACATTCGCCAATCGACTAATGAATTTCAGTTATTGAATTGATTGATACTTTGTGAAAGTATATAATGATGAAGTGTGAAGTAAGAATGTATTAATGAAATGATGCATTTGGCTATGTGAATGTATTGCTGTAATTAGAGTTGATTATATTCTTGAGACTTACTAAGCATAAAAAATGCTTACCTGCTACTTTGGCTCTCTGCTTTATAGATTTCGCCGATAGCAATCGGATTCGGGATCAATAAAGTCGAAGTCATCCACACTATCCACGCCTCTATTTTGGTATAAATTTTGTTGAACTTTGAAATGGCATGTATAGGACTACCCTTGTTGGTTGAATATGTTGTGATGTATATATGTACTGCCATGCTAAAATGGCTCGTAAAAGTGAAGTATCGACTTTAGTCTAATTGTGGGTTGTATGTATATATTTGGTGTCATGATGTGGCTATGGCTTGAAATGGGAATGTTGGTCATATGATCAGCCATTGGCATGGTTAAAATGATCATATATGAACCTATGTATGGCAAGACTAGTTGGTTCATGGAGACTACCAAAAGGTAAGACCTACCTTAAAAACAGATGCTGCCAGCTGCAGTGACGTGAATGTGAAAAATCACCAAAATTCGTAGGAATAGAATTAAATAGTGAATAAGCTATGTAAATGAACCTTGATGAGTCTATTTTCATATGGAAGAAACGAAATGGTCATAGGAGTTACATGTTAAGAGATATTAAAGCTATTGTGAGACAGGGCCAGAACGGTTTCTGGGTTCCTGTCGCAACTTTAAAAATTTACTATAAATTATCCAAAAATAATTAGGAGACATACCTTATATTTACAGATTCCATTTTGAGTCTAGTTTCATTAGAAACAAACGGCACCAGTATTAAAGCCCTGTACAGAGAGATATTCAAGTTATACCGCATGGAAGGTCAGAGCAGTCGATCCCTGTAACATGGGTGACTTTAACCAATAAAGTGTACCAATTGGCCTGACCAAAAATTCTAGAAATAAATCCATGAATGGATATATGCGTCTAAATTCAGGAAAATTTACGAAACCAGTTTCCGAGTTTTGAAACTCGAGATATGATTTTTAAGGCATAAGGATGCAGTTTTCCACCGACTGGAAATGTCAAATGGATGGGCAAAACAAGTGAACTTGGCTTGTTAACCCTCGTGTCCGACACCCATGATGGTCTCGGTTCGGGTACAATTTTATTGGTATCGAGCCACGGTTTAGTCGATTCTAGGACTACCGCTGGTGTTTGGGGTCTAGCTAACATGCCATTAAATGATGAATCGATAGTGTGGTGATTTTACAATTTGACTTTGTGTTTGTTTATAGCAATGGATCCCGATCCCAACCGAAGGAAGTGATGTGGAGAGGTGGCGCCCCCAAGAAGGGACAACGCCGGACTCTCAACCTATGGCCAGCAATCCTAATGACGAGGCTAGGCAAGCTTTTATAGTGTGATGAACGAATGGTTTAATCAATACATTCAACCAACACTACTGCTCCACAACCTCCATTCCCGAAAATGCAACCTCAAGACCTACAATACTCCGGATCCCAAATATGGTAAGGCCCCAGATAGGGATTCAAAACATGGGGCCACCGAATTTAAGGCTACGGATGATGATGATGGAAGGAGCTGAATTTTGGTTGGATAACACTATCCGTGCTCGATGAGCTATCCCAACCCGATGAGTGCATAAAGTGTACCATCTCCTTGTTACGTGAGTCCGCACTATTGGTGGAGTACTCGACTGTGGTGCCTAGAGAGCAAGTGACTTGGGAATTCTTTTCAAACCAAGTTTCAAAAAAGTATATCACCAGAGATTCATCAACCAAAAGCGGAGGGAATTTCTTGATCTTAAGCAAGGTTCTATGTCCGCCATCATACAACGAAAGTTTGTGAGGCTTAGCCAGACGCGAGAATGATTTCTTCCGGGTTATTATGTGTAAACGCCTGAGGATGGGCTGAATGATGATATAAGGATGTTTGTTGGCATTCTAGATACGAGGTTCGAGTACTTGTTGAGCGAGCTTGTAAAGTCAAGAGCTTAGAAAGGAGAAACAAAAGTCGATGTGGAACCGGAGAATTCGAAGAGGTCCTCGAAAGTCTTTCAACAAGCATCAAGAGATTTCGAGATGATGTGAGCCGCTAGGCGCTTCGTTTTCTAGACGAGGACGCGATCGACTTCGTGACCAAACGAGTCACCTCGATCCGGCAGGGAAATGATCCGAGAGGGGGAGTGTCCACATTGTGGCAAATGGCATTCGGGAGTGTTGGTTTCGTGATCGCCTCGCTATAAGTGTGGATCGGCCACCACTTTATGAAGGATTGCCCGAGGATGCATGAATAATGTAAGTCGAGTAAACCCGTGCTACCATCGCCGAGGTAGGCCACCTAGAAATATGGGCAATGTCGCGGCCGAGAGGATTCGATCCGAGGCTCGTTCTCAGACTTATGCCATACGCGCACGCGAGGATGCCGCCTCCGCATGTTATTACCGGATTTTCACTCTTTTCAATACAAATGTGATTGCTTTGATTGACCCGGTTCTACTCATTCAATATATGTGAAACCTTAGCATCCAAAGAAGACTTTGCCCATTGAGTCTCATCGAGTTTGTAATTCGGTGTCAAACCCTTGGGTCATTACGGCTTGTCAACAAAGTGCAAGAAAAGTCCCCAGTGTTCCGAGGTTCTTGTTTTCCCGGACTTGATACTTTTGCCGCTCGATGAGTTCGACGTTATTCTTGGTTTGGATTGGTTGACCATGCACGATGCGGTTGTAAATTGCAAGAGCAAGACTATCGATTTGAGGTGCGCGAATAATGAAATAATTCGCTGAGTCTACGGACTTAAAGGGTTGCCACCGTAATATCACCGATGTTGGCCTGTGAATATGTAAGAAAAGGGTGCGGGCGACTTCTGCGACGCGTTCGATGACAAGGAATCGTAAAAGAAACCCGAATCTGCCCGTGGTTTGTGAATACCCGATGTTTTCCCAAGAATTGCCGGTTTACCACCGCTCGAAATAGAATTTGGCATCGAATTGGTACCGTACCAATCCAATTTCGATAGCTCGATCGTATGGCACCAACGAATTAAAGGAGTTGAAAGCTCGTCAAGAATTGGTGGATAGAGGTTTTGCTCGTCCGAGTTTTTCGCCTTTGGGTGCGCCAAGATTGTTCGTGAAGAAGAAGGATGGAACCATGCGGTTGCAGATCGACTATCGCCACTTAATAAAGCGACGATAAAGAACAAATATCCGCTACACGTATTGATGACTTGTTCGATCAATCAAGGGAGCCTCTGTTCTCGAAAATAGATTTGAGATCTGCTATTATCAATTGCGAATCCGAGATCTGGACGTACTCAAGACCGCCTTCTAATCAGATATGGTCACTATGAGTTCCTAGTGATGCCGCTTGGGCTCACTAATGCCCCTCGCGGTATTTATGGATTTAATGAATCGGATCTTTAGACCATATTTGGATCGATTCGTAGTCGTGTTCATTGATGACATTTTGGTCTATTCAAGAAATGAGACCGAATATGCTAACACTCGCGTAGGCCGCAAATTTTACGATAAGCAATTATATGCTAAGTTCAGAAGTGTGAGTTCCGTTAAGAGAGGTTAGCTTTGGGTCATATGGTATCTCAGACGGTATTCGAGTCGATCCTAATAAAATTTCAGCCATACTTAATTGGAAGCCTCCAGAAATATTACTAAGGTTCGAGTTTTTGGGGCTTGCCGATTATTACCGAGATTTGTAAAAGGCTTTCAACGATAGCCACGCCGATGACGGCTACTCCAAAAGGATGTTAAGTTCAATGGACGAGAAATGCCAAAAAGTTTCGATCAATCGAAAACTTATTTGATCGAAGCTCCAATTTAGTGCAACCCGAGTCCGCAAGGAGTTTGTCATCTATAGCGACGCCTCTACTTGGGTTAGGTTATGATATGCAAGAAGGTCGAGTTGTGGCTTGCGCCGAGGCAATTAAAGCCACATGAGAAAAATTATCCGACTCATGATCTCGAATTGTCGCCATCGTATTCGCTTTAAAGATTTGGCGACATTACTTATTTGGTGAAAGGTACCATGTATACTCTGGATCACAAAAGTCTCAAATATTTGATGACCCAAAGAGACTTAAATCATGACAAAGACGTTGGCTCGAAATGTTAAAGGATTATGAGTGATCATTGACTATCACCCGAAAGGCGAATGGTTATGGATGCCTTGAGTCGTAAATCGTTATTCACTTTACGAGCGATGAATGTGCACTTGTTCCGTCCGATCCGATCAAAGGTGTTAGTGGCTGAATTGCAAGCCAAACCATTATTGACACACCAAATTCGAGAAGCTCGTAAAGTCGACGATTTCGAGTTGGTTGCAAACGGCTGCGTGTGTTCAACAAGGACTCGAGTTTCAAATTGACGATGACGATTGTTTGAGGTTCAAAAGTCGTCTGTGTCCTAAAGAATTCTAACTCATTTTGATAATTTAATGAAGCCCATTGTAGCCGAATGGCAATCCACCCGGGAGTACAAGATGTACAATGATTTGAAACGCTTTGGTGGCATGGTATGAAGGAGACATCCCTTTGTTTTGATGTTTAATATGTCAACAAGGAAAGCGAACATCGGCCTTCGGGATTACTTCACCAATCAATACCCAGTGGAAATGGGATCGAGTCACAATGGACTTTGTATCCGGACCGCCATTGCCAAGAAGAAGGATGCGTTTGGGTGGGTAGATCGATTGACTAAGTCGGCCCACTTTGTCCCCAGACGACGGATTTTTCAATGGACAAATTAGTAATTGTACGCTTTCGACAGAGATTACACGGGTGCCTATTTCCATCGGGTTTGATAAAGATCCAGATTTACCTCGATTTTGGAAAAGGTTGCAAGAAGTTTGGGCCAAGTTGCATTTCAGACCCCACCCCCAAACCGGGTCAATCCGAGCGGATAATTCGATACTTGAGGATATTTAAGATGTTGCGCCCTCGAGGCCTTCAATCAAGTATTAAGATGGCACCTACGAGGCCTTTACGGCCAAATGCCGAACCATTGTTTGGACGAGCCGGAAAGCGAGATTTTCGGTGGATTTGATTAGGTGCGAAAGAGTGAAAGTAATCCGTGAAAGTCAAGATAGCCCGATCGCAAGTCGACGGGATCCGCGGATATCGGTATCGTGGGTGATAAAGTGTTTCAAGGTATCACCTTGGAAAAGATACTTGGTTCGCCGGGGGCAAGGAAGGTTCATTGGGCCATATGAATATCGAGTGAGTCCCAGGGCATATCGCTTGATTTTGCCCCAACTCAAAGGTTCACGATGTCTTTCACGCTTCGTCTTCACGCTATAGATCCGATCCATCGCACGTGATTAGTCCATCAAATTGAAATTCAAGCTAATATGATGAGGAAGAACCGATTCAGATCCTATCACGAGAAGTGAAAGAGTTTAAAAACAAGCGGTTCCCTAGTGAAAGGGGCTGCACGGATAGAAGAAGCTACTTGGGAGACCGAGAACTCTATGAAAGAGCGATATCCAAGCCTATTTACCTAAGATTTTTGGGGAAAATTTCTTGGGGAGAGTTGTGAACCCAAAATTGACCCTATAAGGTGGTCTCGGACAAAAACCGAGGCATAAAAATAATTTAAAATTTATTTTGCCTATAATATGTGTTTTCATGTATGACATTTTTTGATGATTGGTTTAGTGTTATAAAGGTGAATTTCACTAGAAAGGACCTAGTAGCTAACTTTGAAAGTATGATGGTGAAATTTGATGACTAATTAAAGCATGCATGCAAAATAAAGGACTTGATGTCAAATTCCCTTTATAGGTGGTGGGCCATGACAAGGAGGATTAAACATGTCATGAAACATGTTTTGTTGGTGCATTAGGGTGAAATAATAAACAAAGGAGTATGGGTGATAAAAATGAAAAAAATGTGTGGAGGTGGTAACCCCTTGCGGAGTTGAGAAAGAGGAAGAAAAATTTTGTTGTGTTCATCCTTTTCATCCTTTTGGCCAAAAATCATAAGGGGAAGAAAGAGGATTTTGCTTCATGCTTGGTTTAGAAGAGATCTAGAAGGTGATTTGGCTAAATTGGCATCAAGATTAAGGTATGTATGAGGTTGTGTTAGGAGTTTTCATGTTTTGGTTGCTAACTTGATGTATGTTAGCCATGGCTCAAATCTTTGTTATGCCATGGAAATGGTATTTGGCCAAAGTTGTTATGGTGATAAAGCCATTGCATGCTAAGTGTGAAGCTTGATGATGATGCATGCAATGATGGATTGTCTACTCTTGAGTAAGATTTTGAGTTTTTTGTGTTTAACCATGATTGAAGTTGAATGGAGCATGATTGTCATATTCGCCATGATGCATTCATGAGCATGGTTCATGCTTCTTGCATGTTAGTTAAAATTTGTATTTTGGATGGCTATGGACACCTTGAAATTCGCCATGCTCATATTGTATATATATGTTTACACATGATGTTTTGGCTATGAAGTAAGTGATGAATATATTGGTTTAAAGAAGAAGATGTGGAAGAATGTTTGTGAAATTGCAAGCACAATTGCCTAGCACAATATAAGTGCTTGATGCTATGTTATAAGTTTTAATACAATGGCAAAAGCATTAACTAGTAAAATGCATGCTGTTTTTGTGAGGTATTATGCAAAATTGGCCTCAACATGTACATGAATATTCGCCTTGGTAGCCTATTGAAGGCCTTAGCCTTCCTTGATGCTCAAATAAATTGTATTGAATTGCTTGATGTAGTATAAAATGTGCATGACCATTGTGTATTCAAGCTAAAGAGTGGCCATATGACCATTTAAACTCCTTGTCATATTCGCCATAAAGCAAGCACAATGAGGTTTTAATAAATTGAATTTGTTTGAATTAGCTCAAGAGCTAAGAGGGCCACAATTGGACAAGGGAAGGAAAAGGTGATCAAGTAGCCGAAAAGCCGCTCGACAACATCCGAGGTAAGTCCTCAAGAAGTGACCTTACTTGAATTATGTGAGATGAAGTATGGATGTATGATTATTGATTTATGTGTATGAGAAATTGAATGATACCCTGCTAAGTCCCAGGCTAATATGCTTGGAATATATGTGCTTGAGCCTTAGTAACAAAATGAAATATGTATGTCCAATGATTATTGATGTATGTGCATGAGAAATTGAATGATATCCGGCTAAGCCCCAAGACAATTATGTTGGAAATTATATCCGGTTAAGACCCAAGGCAATTAAGTAGGGCTATATCCGCTAAGACCAAGGCATTCGTGAAGTTATTCTATCCGGCTAAGACCCAAAGGCATTTGTGCACGGATTATATCCGTTATATTCAAGAATCTTGGGCTGAGATGAGGTTGTTGCTGTAATGAATTCAATTAGTACACCAAAAGCCCAAAGGATAAGGTACGTTATATGTGCATTGAAAGTCGATATGTTTGAGCAACATTCGCCAATCGACTAATGAATTTCAGTTATTGAATTGATTGATACTTGTGAAAGTATATAATGATGAAGTGTGAAGTAAGAATGTATTAATGAAATGATGCATTTGGCTATGTGAATGTATTGCTGTAATTAGAGTTGATTATATTCCTGAGACTTACTACATAAAAAATGCTTACCCTGCTATTTTGGCCTCTCGTTTATAGATTTCGCCGATAGCAATCGGATTCGGGATCAATAAAGTCGGTCATCCACACTATCCACGCCTATTTTGGTATAAATTTTGTTGAACTTTGAAATGGCATGTATAGGACTACCCCTTGTTGGTTGAATATGTTGTGATGTATATATGTATGGCCATGCAAAATGGCTCGAAAAGTGAAGTATCGACTTAGTCTAATTGTGGGTTGTATGTATATATTTGGTGTCATGATGTGGCTATGGCTTGAAATGGGAATGTTGGTCATATGATCAGCCATTGGCATGGTTAAAATGATCATATATGAACCTATGTATGGCAAGACTAGTTGGTTCATGGAGATACCAAAAGGTAAGACCTACCTTAAAAACAGATGCTGCCAGCTGCATGCAAAACAATGGACTTGCATGTCAAATTCCCTCCCAATAGCTAGTGGCCGCCATGACAAGGAATTATGGGCAAAATCATGTCATGAAACATGTTTGGTAAGTGGGTTATGTTGGAATAAATAAAATAAGAGTATGGAATAAAAAAAATGTGTGTGTGTAAAGGCTTCTCCTCCCCATTGCCAGTAGGTAGGAAAGAAAACAAAAATTTTGTTCATCCATTTTCACTTTTTGCCGAAAATACTAAGGATAAGGAGGGAGTTTTGCTTCATACTTGGTTTGGAAGAGGATGAGGAAGAGGTTGGCTATACTTGCATCAAGATTAAGGTATGTTTGAGGTTGTGCCATGAGATTCATGCATGTTTTTAGTTGCTAGCTTGATGTTCTTGTTAGCCCATGGTTCAAATCTTTGTTATGTCATGGAATGAAATTGCCAAAGTGAATATGGTGTTAATGCCATTGCATGCTAAATATCAAGCTTGATAATGATACATGTGATGGAGGATTGAGGATTCTTAGATTTTCTTTTAGCATTTTTTGAATGAGATACTAAGTTCTTTTGTTTTACCATGACCAAATTGAAATGGTATGGTGTTGTGGTATTCGCCATGTTATATCCATAAGTATGATTCATGCATGTTGCATGGTAAGTAAGATTTAAGCTTTGGATATGTGTATATATTTGGATATAAGCCACTTGAGAATTGCCTAGCATATATATATGTATATATGTTTTACGATGTATTGGTATGACATATATGCTATTTCAAGGTGTATATTTGCTTGTGATGATGTCTCGATTATGAAGTAAATGATGTGCAATGAGTTAATATATGTAATGCGTTAGTAGTAAAATGTATGCTGTTTTGTGTGGTATTATTGTATAATTGGCCTCAAATTGGACATGTATATTCGCCACATGAGGGGAAATTGGTGTGCATGCATTCGTTAGAGGCAAGCATATTGATGCCTATTCTTGGCTTAGAAAATTCGCTAAGAGGAATATTAACTAATGTGTTGAGTTCGATTCATGATTTTATATACTTTGATGCCTAATGAGTATATATATTGGCTAAGTATCTTGAATTCCTCTTTCGATGCTCACATGATAAAACCAATTTATTTGTTAAATTAAGCTCAAGAGCAAAGGGAGCTAAACCGATAAGGGAAGGAAAAGTCGTGAATAGCCGTCGAAATCGCTCGACCACGTCCGAGGTAAGTTCTTGAGCAATAGAGCTTAAATTTGAATTGATTAGATCATGTTTAAAGCAAATTAAAATCATGTTTTGTGTGTGGCTATTGAGCCGAAATTACAAATGTGATAAGTGACTTGTGTCTAATTTTGCTAATGAAAATGAAATGTGAATGTGTTATGGTTTATTGATAAATGTACATGGTTATTCAATGATATCCGGCTAAGTCCGAAGGCTTTGTGCTAAGTGACTAAATCCGACTAAGATCCGACGGCATACGTGCGAGTTACTAAACCGACTAAGATCCAAGGCTTTCGAGCAAGCTACTAAACCGTTGAGTCCCGGCATTCGTGCGAAGTTATCAGAACGGGCTATGTCCCGGCATTTGAATGTGTAGCCATATCCGGTTAAACTCAAGATACGTGATTCAAGAATGAATGAACTCGCTGTAAAATTTCAGCTAATACGCCAAAATTCCACAACGAGGTATGTTCGTATGTGCTTTGGAATAGTTGATTCCTTCAATAATATTCGCCAATCGAGAAATGAGCTTCGCATTTGGCTAAGATGAACCCTTATGTATGAATATAGGGGTTGGAATGTGAAATAAGTATGATATTGAGAATTTGTGCATATGAAATTATCCGTTAGCTATATGAATGTTATGCTTTTGTTGTGCTGGAATCCTTGCTCTAACTTACTAAGCATAAATTGCTTACTCCGCTTTCCTGCTTTCTCTGTCTATAGATTTTGGCTCGCACCATCGGACTGGATTTCGGAAGTCAAGTCTCCCACACTATCAAAGTCCCTTCGGTATATATTTTGTTGGATTTTGAAATGGCATGTATAGGACTACCCTTTTGTTTGCTTTTAAGTACTTTTGTGATGTATGTGTGTACCACCATGCTAAAATGGCTCGTAAAAAGGAGTATGGCATTAGACCATTTGTGCTTATGTATATATGTATGGTTTTATGATGTTACTACGGACTGAATGGAAGTGTGAGAAATGATCAGCCATTGGAATGGCTAAAATGATTATATGTGGACCTATGTATGACAAAACTTTAGTTGGTCCATAGAAACCATGAAATAGGTAAGGTTTACCTGAAAACAGATGACAGCAGCAGTGTGTGGATTTGAAAAATCACTAAAAATTGTGGGAATGGAATTAAATAGTGAATAAATTATGTAAATGAACCTTGATGAATCTACTTTCATATGGAAGAAACGAAACGGTCATATGAATTATATGTTAAGAAATATTAAAGTTCTCGTGAAACAGGGCCAGAACGGTTTCTGGATCCCCTGTTCCGACTTTAGAAATTCATTGTAAATTAACCAGAGATAATTAGGAGTCATGCCACATATGTATAGATTCCTCTCTGAGTCTATTTTCTATAGAAATATACGTCATCAGCATTGGAGCCCTGTACAGGGAGATATCCAATTCGTAACGCACGAAGGTCAGTGTAGTCGATCCCTGCAACAGGGGAGACTTTAACTAATAAACTGTACTAATTGTCCCGACCAAAAATTCTAGAAAAAAATATGTTGATGGACTTATGAGTCTAGTTTCAGGGAAAAATTACGAAACTGATTTTCAAGCTTTAAAACTCAAGATATGATTTTTGAAGCGACAGTGATGCAGTAACCAGCTAGTCTGGAAAATTTTATGACCGTGAAAACAATTTAGCTGAGTTTGTGTGCACCTTGTGTTCTGTGAACGGGCTCCTGCACGGGTGTTACAATTTTATTGGTATCGAGCTACGGTTTAGTCGATTCTAGGACTACCGTAATGTGTTGGGTCTAGCTAGACATGCCATTTTATGTGATTATTTGATAGTGTGGTGATTTCGATAATTGAAATGTGTTTATTTATAGTAATGGATCCCGATCCCGACCTAGCAAGAGTGATGATCTTGAGAGTGTAGCGCTTCCCGCACAAGGGACACTCCATGGACTCTCAACCTAATGCTAGTAATCCTAATGATGAAGCTAGACAAGCTTTATAGCGTGATGAATGATTGGTTTAACCAATACATTCGAACAATACTACTGCTCCACAACCTCCATTCCCAACAAATACAACCTCGCACCTACAATGCCTCCCAGAATCCATCAATAAGGTCAAGGCCCCATTGATAGAATCCTAAACAGCACATGAATTTAAGGCTACGGATAGCGACAGACCGAGCAAGTGAATTTTGTTGGACAACACTCTCCGCACTCGATGAGCTATCTTGTACACGATGAATGCTTAAAGTGTACTATCTCCTTGCTACGCGATTCTCGCCACTATTGGTGGAGTACTCGACTCGTTGTGTCCCGAGCAAGTAACTTGGGAGTTTTTCCAAACCGAGTTTCGAAGAAGTATATCGCTAGAGATTTGTTGATAAAAATGGAAGGAATTTTCGAGAGCTTAAAGGTTCTATGTCGCCATCGATCACGAGCTTAAAATTTGTTAGACTTAGTAGATACGCCGAATGTGTTTCGTCCGAGGCTATGTGTAAACGCTTCGAGGATAGGTGAATGAAGATATAAAAATGTTCGTGGCATTCTTGAAATAAGAGTTCAGTACTTGTCGAGCGAGCTTGTAAAGCCGAGGAGCTTAGAAAAGAAAAACAAAAGTTGATGTGTGAACTGGAGAGTTTCGTAAAAGATCCTCGAAAGTCTCTTCATCGTGCATCAAGAAATTTGAGATGATGTGCGATCTAGAGGCACTTCGCCTTTTAGACGAGATCGTGATCGACTTCGGGTACACACGGCGGTTTCAAGGTTGGGAATGAACATCGAGATAGAACGGAGTTTCAAAGATTGTGGCAAATGGCATTCGAAGTAGATTCGCGGACCGCTCTCGTTAAAGTGCGGATCGCTTGACCACTTCATTAAAGATTGCCCGAGGTTGTCTCAATGTAATGTAGATCGAGGGAAACCGGCGCTACCATCGCCGAGGTAGACCATCTAGAAATATGGGCAATGCTAGTGGTGGTCGAGAGGATCTAGAGATACGCATCAGATCCGAGGCTCAGGCCTCGCTAGAGCTTATGCTATATGCGGCTCATGAGGATGCTTCATCGCCGATGTTATTACGGTACTTTCACTCTCTTTGATACTAATGTGATTGCTTTGATTGACCTGGTTCCACTCATTCTTATATATGCTAAACCTTAGCATCCAAAGAAGACTTTACCTATTGAGTCTATCGAGTTCATAATTCGGTGTCAAATCCTTTGGGTCGTTACGCTGGTCGACAAAGTGTAAGAAATGCCCCAGTAATTCGAGGTTCCTGTTTACGGACTTGATGCTTTTGCCGCTCGATGAATTTGATGTTATTCTGGGTTGGATTGGTTGATCGTGCATGATGCGGTTGTGAATTGCAAAAGCAAGACTATTGATTTGAGATGCGAAATAACGAGATGATCCGAGTTGAGTTTACGGACTTGAAGGGGTTGCCACCGTAATATCATCAATGTTGGCCCGTAAATATGTAAGAAAAGGTGCGAAGCATGCCTTGCGATACTTGATGATAAGGAGTTAGAAATAAAACCCTAACTGCGTCATGGGTTTGTGAATACCTGATGTTTTCTCAAGAATTGCCGGGTTTGCCAATTGCTCGAGATAGAGTTTGGTATTGAGCTTGTACCGACCACACCGATTTCTCCAGATCGTATGGCACCAACGGAATTAAAGGAGTTGAAAGCTCGCTTGCAAGAGTTGGTGGATAGAGGTTTTGCTCATTCAGTTTTTAACCTTGGGGTACCGGTGTTGTTTGAAAAAGAAGGACGAAACCATGAGGTTGTGCATCGACTATCGCCGCCAATAAAGTGATAATAAAGAACAAATATCCGCTATCACAGACGATGATTTGTTCGATCAACTAAAGGGAGCCTCCTGTTCTCAAAAATAGATTTGAGATCGGGCTATTATCGGCGAATCCGAGATTCGGACATACCCAAAACCCTTCGTAACGAGATATGGTCACTACGTTCTTAGTGATGCCATTTGGGCTCACTAATGCCCCCGCGTATTTATGGATTTGATGAATCGGATCTTCGATCATATTTGGATCGGTTCGTAGTTGTGTTCATTGACGCACATCTTGGTCTATTCAAGAGATGAGACCGAACATGCGAGCACCGAGATTTGTGTTGCAAATTTTACGGGATAAGCGCTTATATGCTAAGTTCGCAAGTGTGAGTTCTCGTTAAGAGAGGTTAGCTTCTTGGGTCATGTGGTATTCAGACGTAGTCGAGTCAATCTTGAGCAAAATTTCACCATACTTAACCGAAACCTCCAAGAAATATTCGAGGTTGACTTTTTGACTTGCGGTTACTACCGACGGTTTGTAAAAGGATTCTCGATGATAGCCACACCCATGACAAAACCGCTTGTAAAGATGTCAAGTTTGAATGGATGTAAAAGTGTCGTAAAAGTTTCGACCAATTGAAAACTCATTTGACTAAGCTTCAAGACTAGTACACCTTTAATCGGCAAAGAGTTTGTTATCTATAGTGACGCCCCTACTTGGGTTAGGTGATTGATGCAAGAAGGTCGAGTTGTGGCCTGCGCGTCGAGACAATTAAAGCCACATGAGAAAAATTATCCACCCATGATCTCGAATTGGTCGCCATCGATTCGCTTTAAAGATATGGCGACATTACTTATTTGGTGAGAATGTATGTTTCGGATCACAAAAGTCTCAAATATTTGATGACTCAAAGAGACTTAAATCGCGACAAAGACGTTGGCTCGAGTTGTTAAAAGATTATGAGCTTGTCATTGATTATCACCCGAAAGGCTAATGTGGTTGCGGATGCCTAAGCGAAAAAAATCACCGCTGCTTTTTGAATGTATACTTGTCCATTCTGCCGACAATGTGTTAGTAGCCAAATTAAAGGCCAAACCATTGTTGACTCATCAAATGAAGCTCGTAAAGTTGATGAGGAGTTGCTTGCAAACGTTGAGTGTTCAACAAGGAATCGGAGTTTCAAATTGATGATGACGATTGTTTGAGGTTCGAAGTCGCTTGTGTGTTCCAAAGAATTCGGAACTTATTTCGATAATTTTAACGGCCCATTGTAGCCGAATGGCAATCCACCCGGAGTATGAAGATGTACAACGATTTGAAACGCTTCGTTTTGGTGGCATGGTATGAAACGAGACACTGACTTTGTTTCGAGATGTTTAATATGTCAACAAGTGAAAGCGAACATCAAGTGTTCAGTGGTTACTTCAAACCGATCACGATACGAGAGGGAAATGGGATCGAGTCACAATGGACTTTGTGTCCGACCGCCATTGTCGCCAAGTAAGAAGGATGCGATTTGGGTTGTCGTTGATAGATTGACTAAGTCGGCTCACTTTATCCCTGTGCGCATGATTTTTCATTGGATAAACTAGCTGAATTGTATGTTTTATTGTGAGATTACACGGGTACCGATTTCCAGACGATAGAGATCCGAGGTTCACCGCGATTTTGGAAGAAATTGCAAGAAGCTTTGGGTACCAAGTTGCATTTCAAGACCGCCTTTCACCCCAAACCGATGGTCAATCCGAGCGGATAATTCAGATACTTGAGGATATGTTGAGATGTTGCATCCTCGAAGTTCGTGGTTCATGGGAGCAGACTACCTTTGATTGAATTCGCCATACAACAATAGTTTTCAATCATATTAAGATGGCGCTTACGAGGCTTTGTATGCAAGGTAAATGCCGTACACCATTGTTTTGGACCGAAAGCGGTGAAAACAAAATTTTCTGAGTGGATTTGATTAAAGATGCGGAATGAAGGTAAAGGTAATCCGTGAAAGTCTAAAGGCGGCCATGATCGTCGGAATCGTGACGCGGATTTGAAACGAAGGACATTGAGTATCGTGAGATAAAGTGCTTTAAAGTTTCACCGTGGAAAAGATACTCAGATGGCCATAAGGGCAAGTTGAGCCGAGATTCATTGGGGCTGCAAATCTCCGAACGAAGTTGGCCATGATCGCTTGATTTTGCCCCTAAACTCGAAAAGATTCACAACGCCTTCCATGTTTCAATGCTTCGACGCTATAGATCTGATCCGTCAGACGTAATTAGTCCATCGAGGTTGAAATTCAAGCCGATATGAGTTATGAAGAAGAACCGATTCCAGTCTCTGTGAAGTGAAAGAGTTGTGAAACAAAAGGGTTCCGCTAGTGAAAGTGTTATGGCTCAAACACGGATAGAAGAAGCTACTTGGGAACCCGAGAATGAAAGAGCGATATCCAAACCTATTTACCGGTAAGATTTTCGGACAAAATTTCTAAAGTGGGGAGAGTTGTGACAACTTTAAAACGACTAGTCGAAATGTGGTTTCGGACCACAAAACCGAGGCATAAAAATAATTTAATATTTATTTTATTGCCTATAATGTGTTAACCCATGTGTGACATTTTTATGCTTTGATTTAGAGTTATAAATGTGAATTTCACTAGAAAGGACCTAGTAGTAAACTTTGAAAGTATGATGGGGAAATGTGTGATGACTAATTAAAGCATGCATGCAAAACAATGGACTTATGTCAAATTCCTCCCAATAGCTAGTGGCCGCCATGACAAGGAATTATGGGCAAAATCATGTCATGAAACATGTTTGGTAAGTGGGTTATGTTGGAATAAATAAATAAGGAGTATGGAATAAAAAAATGTGTGTGTGTGAAGGCCTTCCCATTGCATTGTAGGTAGGAAAGAAAACAAAAATTTTGTTCATCCATTTTCACTCTCTTTTGGCAAAAAATACTAAGGATAAGGAGGGAGTTTTGCTTCATACTTGGTTTGGAAGAGGATTAGGAAGAGGTTGGCTATACTTGCATCAAGATTAAGGTATGTTTGAGGTTGTGCCATGAGATTCATGCATGTTTTAGTTGCTAGCTTGATGTTCTTGTTAGCCCATGGTTCAAATCTTTGTTATGTCATGGGAATGAAATTCGCCAAAGTGAATATGGTGTTAATGCCATTGCATGCTAAATATCAAGCCACAATAGCTTTAATATCTCTTAACATGTAACTCCTATGACCATTTCTGTTTCTTCCATATGAAAATAGACTCATCAATGTTCATTTACATAGCTGATTCACTATTTAATACCATTCCTACAAATTTTGGTGATTTTTCACATTCACGTTACTGCAGCTGGCAGCATCTGTTTTTAAGGTAGGTCTTACCTATTTTGTAGTCTCCATGAACCAACTAGTCTTGCCTTACATAGGTCCACATATGATCATTTTAACCATGCCAATGGCTGATCATGTGACCAACATTCCCATTTCCAATTCATAGTCACATCATGACACCATATATATATATACAAACCGCAAATAGTTTAAGTTGATACTTCACTATTACGAGCCATTTTCGCATGGCCGCATACATATACATCATAACATATTTAAACCAACAAGGTAGTCCTATACATGCCATTTCAAGTTCAACCAAGAATTTATACCAAACTGGGGCTTGATAGTGTGGATGACTTCACTTCAACGATCCCGAATCCGATTGCTATTGAGCGAAATCTAGAAAACCGAGAGCCAAAGGCCGAGTAAGCATTTTATGCTTAGTAAGTTTCAAGGAATATAATCAACTCTAATTACAGCAATACATTCACATAGTTAAATGCATCATTTCATTAATGCACATTCACATAATCATACTTACTTCACCATCCCAACTCTTATGTTCATACACAAATAACGGCTTCATTAAGGCCGATAACTCGCTCCATCATAGAGCGGATATTCACACGCTCTACTCCTAGCAGCAATAATCAAGACTTACCTTGTCATTGGGAAATTTCACAAGTGCATTAGCTGAAATTTTCCAGCAAGCTTTATTTCAAATCACATACCTTCTGAGTTTAACCGATGTCGCTACTCGATCAATCGCCTTGACATAGCCCGGTTATGGTAACCCGCACCAAGGCCTACGGACTTAACCCGATATCACGATTTGCACAAATGCTCTCGGTCTTAGCCCGATAGAATGACTCGCACTAATGCCTTCTGGTCTTAGCCCGATGTAGCCACTAGCACAATTGCCTTCGGTCTTAACCGGTTATAATTTCCAGCATAATTGTCTTCGGGCTTAGCCCGATATCATTCAATTTCTCATGCACACATACATCAATAATCATTGACATACATATTTATTTTCGTTACTAAGGCTCAAACACAATTATAATCACTAACATAATCGCCGGGACTTAGCGGGTATCATTCAATACTCATACACACATAAATCAATAATCAATACATCCATATTTCACATAATTCAAGTAAGGTCACTTCTTGAGGACTTACCTCGATGTTGTCGAACGCTTTTACTGGCTATTCGACATTTTTTCCTTCCCTTGTCCAATTGTGGCCTCTTAGCTCTTGAGCTAATTCAAACAAATTCAATTTATCAAAACCTCATTGTGCTAGCTTATATCAATATGAAAAGGAATTTAAATGGTCATATGGCCACCCTTTAGCTTGAATACACAATGGTCATGCATATTTTATACTACATCAAGCAATTCAATACAATTTATTCGAGCATCAAGGAAAAGCTAAGGCCTTCAATAGGCTACCCAAGGCTAATATACTTGTCCATGTTGAGGCCAATTATGCACTTAATACCACACAAAAACAGCATGCATTTTACTAGTTAATGCTTTGCATATTGTAGCTCAAAACTTACAATATAGCATCAAGCACTTATAAGTGCTAGAATAATGTGCTTACAATTTCACAATTATTCTTCAACATCTTCTTCTTTAAACAAACTTATTCATCACTTCCTTCATAACCAAACATCATGTGCAAACATATATATACATATATGAGCATGGCCAATTTCAAGGTGTCCATAGCCATCCAAAACACAAATTTTAACTAACATGCAAGAAGCATGAACCATGCTCATGAATGCATCATGGCCGAATATGACAATCATGCTCCTTTTCAACTTCAATCACGATAAAACAAAAGAAAGCTCAAAATCTTACTCAAGAGTAGACAATCCATCATTGCATGCATCATCATCAAGCTTCACACTTAGCATGCAATGGCTTTATCACCATAACAACTTTGGCCAAATACCATTTCCATGGCTTAACAAAGATTTGAGCCATGGCTAACATGCACATCAAGTTAGCAACCAAAACATGCATGAAACTCCTAACACAACCTCATACATACCTTAAACTTGATGCAAACTTAGCCAAATCTCCTTCTAGATCTCTTCCAAACCAAGCATGAAGCAAAAATCCTCCTTCTTCCTTAGTTTTGGCTCAAAGAAAGGATGAACAAAATTTTTTTCTTTTCTTCTCTACAACTCACCAAGAATGGGGGATTACCACACTCACACACATTTTTTTTCATTTTTTATCACCCATACACCTTTGTTTATTATTTCACCTAATGCACCAACAAAACATGTTTCATGACATGTTTAGCCCATCCTCCTTGTCATGGCGGCCACCACCTATAAAGGGGGAATTTGACATGCAAGTCCATTATTTTGCATGCATGCTTTAATTAGTCATCACACATTTCCTATCATACTTTCAAAGTTCATTACTAAGTCCTTTCTTGTGGAATTCACCCTTATAACACTAAATCAATCATCATAAAATGTCATACATGAGCACACACATGTTATAGGCATCAAAATAAATTTTAATTATTTTTATGCTCGGTTTTGTGGTCCCGAGACCACCTTCCGACTAGGGTCAATTTTGTGTCACAACCTTTTCTATCCATGATATATCTGCTTGCTTTAATTGACCGGTACCCACTCTTATATTTGTATGGAATTGATACCCGTATGAATATGCTAGTCAAGTCCACCGAATTTGTGGTAAAAGTGTCCAACCCTTTAGGCGTATATGTGTTAGTTGACCAAGTTTGTAGAAATTGTCCTTTGACAATTAGAGGTCATTGTTTTCTAGCTAACTTGATGTTATTTCCATTTAATGAATTTGATGTAATCCTTGGGATGGATTGATTGAATTTTCGTAGTGTTGTAGTGGACTGTGGGAGAAAAGTTATTGAGTTGAAGTGTGAAAGTGGAGATGTTCTTCAGGTTGAATCAGAACAGATAGCTGCCTGTGGTTATATCCCATGCTTAGTGAGATATTTGAGAAAATGATATAAAGCTTATCTTGTGTTTATTGAATTCAAGTATCCAAATTGAAGATCAATTAGTGCTGGTTTGTGAGTTCACAAAGCATTAAAAGAGGAATTGCCGGATCGCCTCAAAGAGAGAAGTTGAATTTGGAACCTGAGTTAGTCCCTAGTACGGCACCCATCCCGATTGTTCAATAAGATGGCTCGTAGAATTGAAGGAGTTGAAAGTACAACTAAAAGAACTAACGGATAAGGGTTCTCGAGATCGAGCTATTCTCCATGGGGTGCTCTAGTGCTCTTGTGAAAAGAAAGAAGGGTCGATGAGGTTATGTATAGACTACAGACAACTCAACAAGGTGACATGAAGAACAAGTATCCCTTGGCAAGGATCAAAGATCTGTTTGACCAATTGAAAGGAGCCACCATGTTTTCCACGATAAACTTGAGGTCCGATTATTATTAGTAAAAGAGCAAGATGTACCGAAACAACGTTTAGGACGAGGTATGGGCATTATAAGTTCCTTTTATGCCCTTTTAACAAATGCCCCGCGATATTTATGGATTTAATGAACCGCATTTTTGATCGTGATTTGGATAAGTTTGTTGTGGTCTTTATCGATGATATATTGATTTATTCTCGATACGAGTGAACACACGAAACATTTGAGAACGGTTTTGCAAAATTTGAGAGAGAAGCGCTATGCTAAGTTTAGCAAAAGTGAGTTTGGCTCCGAGAGGTGGGATTCTTGACACATTGTGTCGAGTGATGGGATTAGAGGACCCTAGTAAGATATCACCATTGTAAAGTGGAAACCACCAAGGAATGTGCCGTAGATTAGAAGTTTTCTCTGGTCCGCTGTAGATTTGTAAATGGATTCTCAATAATATCTATTCCGATAACAAGGTTATTACAAAAGATGTCAAGTTCGAATGGATGGAGAAGTACCAATAGCTTCGAGAAACTAAAGACCTTATTGACCGAAGCTCTAGTTTTAGTGCAACCAAAATCGAAAAAATAATTTGTGGTGTACAGCGACGCCTCCTTAAATGGATTGGGATGTATGCTCATGCAAGAAGGCAAGGTAATAGCCTATGCCTCGAGGCAGTTAAATCCACACAAGAAAAACTTCCGGACTTATGATTTAGAGTTGGCCACCATCGTGTTTGCGTTGAAAATTTGGAGACACCATTTGTATGGAGAGAGATGCCGAGTATTTACTGACCATAAGAGTCCGAAGTATTTGATGACCGAAGAGGAGCTAAATTTACTACAACAAAGATGGTTGAAGTTGATAAAGGATTATGAGTTGGTGATTGACTACACCCCGGAAGGCGTAATGTAGTCGCCGATGCTTTGAGTAGGAAGTCATTGTTTGCCTTGAAGGCTATGAATACTCAATTGACCATGATTGATGATAGTTTGATTCTAGCCAAGATGAGAGCTAGACCGATGTTCCTTCAAGAGATTTGTGAAGCTCGTAAAGGTGATAAGGACTTTCAAGCTAAGATGGCTCGGTGAGACGGAAATGAATCGTAATTTGTATTGGAATCGACAATTGTATGATGTATCGAGACGTAATTTGTGTGTCCAAGGATAATGAGCTCATACAAAGGATTTTACGAGAGGCATAAGTGGTTGCTTGTCTTTCCATCCGGGTAGTGTGAAATGTATAAGACTTGAAAAATGTGTAAGTGGTCGGGATGAAAGAGACATTTCGAGTTTGTTTCTAAGTTTCTAATTTGTCGAAGTGAAGGCTGAACACTAAGTACATTCGGGTTTACTTCAACTGTAATGGTTCCCAAGTGGAAATTGGACCGTGTAACCATGGATTTTGTGCCGTGGTTGCCTTTGACGCCAAGGAAAAAGGATTCTATTTGGGTTGTTGTTGATAGGCTTACCAAGTCGGACAATTTATACCGGTGTACCGACTATTCCCTTGAGAAATTAGATGAATTATATGTTTCAAATTGTGAGACTTCATGAAGTACCCTTGTCAATTATTTGGATAGAGATCTGAGATTTACCTTGTGATTTTGGAAGAAGTTACAAGAGGCATTTGAAACAAAACTGAATTTTAGTACGGCATTTCACTCACAAACCGATAGTCACCGTAAAGAGTAATTCTTTAAAAGATATATATTGTTGTGTTCTCGAGTTTCAAGGTAGTTGGGAAAAGTACTTACCACTAGTTGAATTCGCCACAACAATAGCTATCAATGAGTTTGAAAATGGCGCCTTATGAGGCTTTGTATGGACGCAAGTGTCGAATGCCTTTGTATTGGATGAAACTTAAAGAGAATCAGATTCACGGGGTCGATTTAGTTAAAGAGACCAAAGAGAAGGTTAAGGTTATTCGTGATTGCTTGAGAGCCACTTTGGATTGATAGAAATCCTACGTGGATTTGAAATGAAAAGAGATCGAGTTTCAAGTGAGTGATAAGGTTTTTGAAAGTATCCCGTGAAGGAAAATCCTCGATTCGTAGAAAGGGCAAGTCGAGTCCTCATTGCATAGGACCTTATGAGATTAACGAGAGTAAGGCCTATTGCCTATTGATTGGCTTTGCCTAGAGTTGGAAAAGATTCACGATGTGTTTCATATGTCCATGTTACGTCAATATAGATTGGATCCTTCAGATGTGATTGCGCTTAGTATGAGGTTGAGATTCAAATGGATATGACTTATGGCGAAGAGCCGCTAAGATTTTGGCTCGAGAGGTTAAACAGTTGAGGAATAAAAGTATAGCACTCATGAAAGTTTTATGGTATAGACATGGAGTCAAGAAGCCACATAGGAACCCGAGGAGACCATGAGAGACCAATACACTAATCTATTCACGGTAAGATTTTCTAGACGAAAATCCCTAAGAGGGGGAGAATTGTAATACTGATTTTGGGCCTCAGAACAAGGGTTTCTAACCATAAATATGAGGCCGAGAAATTATTTTTTATCATTATTTTAGTGTCATAGTATGATTATGTGAGTGGATGAAAATTTTGGTGAATTAATTTTAGCGATTGCACGCTTACTTGTGAAAAATGACTAAACCGCATAAAGTACAAAAGTCCTATTTTATTAGCTAAAGGTGTAAATTGACTATGAATCATATTGTGGAGGTCTTTAAAGGAAAATAGACCCTTTAGAAGTTGATGGCCGCCAGGGACAATAAAATCAAATGGTCAATGGGGTAAGTGACTTAATGTAATAAAATATAACCCTAGTGACTAGCCATCATCTTTTTCATTTTTCCTTTCTCCTCTACCAAATTTTCAGCAAAAATGGGGCTTTTGGAAGCTTGAAATTTCAGCAACTTATCACCTTTGAAAGTAAGTGATTTTCATATTCATTGTTGATGATTTTTGTATTTTTAGGACCCATGTAGCATGAACTTTCTATTGAGGGGACTATTTTGCAAAATGGTTGATAGTCAGGGATTTTCCATATAAGAATTTATGATGTTTGCTGATTTTTATAGAAGAAAATGAACTTTGGTCATTAAAACAACTTTTGTGAAAGGATTTTCATGAAACCCCTAATAGGACCATTTTGTAAAGTTTGTAAAATAGGTGGTATTTGTGTGAAATGTGTGAAATTATGAGTTTTCATAAGCATGAAATAGGTTCGCTAGGCTTGGTTAATAAGGACATTTGATAAAAATCGATTTTCCTACTTAGGGTAAAATGGTCATTCTGACAAAATGGTCATTTTACCCAAAATATAACTTTGTAAGTGTCTATATTGATATGCTAATTAAACGAACGAATTTTTCCATTTTAGATCAAGAATTACAAAATTGGGTCTAGACTAGGAAAAGCCAAGCTAACTGACTAAGTCGAAATAATTGCTCACGCTGTATACCGAGGTAAGTTGTATGTCAATAATGCAACTATATTTTAATGATGTATGATTGAATTAATATTGCATAAATTGTTATGATTGTGAAGATGAGAATGCATGTTGAGAAATTAATGTAGTAAAGATTTCCTGTTGAACATTTGGAATAGACTTGGATATTCATACCATGACATTGGGTGGTATGTGAGCCGTAAGACATGTTTGGGACATGCATCTACCACATCATGAGTGCTGTAAGACATGTCCGACATGCATCAACATTGAGATGAGAGCTAGTGTAAGACATGTCTATGACATGCATCGGCCTCGGGATATATAAGCTAGTGTAAGACCTGTCTGGGACATGGCATCAGCTTGTTGTGTGTCAGTGCAAGACCTGTTTGGGACATGGCATCGACACCGATAGATGAGAGCCGGTGTAAGACCTATTTGGGACATGGCATCGACCTCGATATATGAAAGTCAGCGTAAGACCTATCTAGGACACGGCATCGACTTTTAATGTGCTAGCCAGTGTAAGACCATGTCTAGCACATGGCGTCGGATTTTATCCCATGTTTGGGGCTATTGAGTATTAGGTAGTATTCCAAATGGTTCAACAAAAGATTTATGGTTTATATCAAAATGAGAAAAGTTATGACCATGTGGTGAGTGGTACAAGTACCTATTTGAAATGTATGAGATATGAGCTCAATATATGCCGATGAATTGTATTGATGGTGATGAGTAAGTTGTGCTTATATCTATTTATGGTATTCATGAACAAGCTATGAAAGGTTATATATTGTTCTATGATAATTAGTTGATGTTTATTTTCATGCAACTCACTAAGCTTTATGCTTACCCCATTTCCTTTCCATTTTCTTTTAGTACCACAAAGTAGGTCGTGGATCATCACCTCACGCTTGGGAAGCCAACACACTATCATTTGAAAGCACTTGGTATAGTTAGTTCTTTTATTTTGATTATGGCATGTATAGGATCCTTTGATTTTGTGAAAGTGTGATGTTTTAAACGACCTTAGTCGAAATGTGGTTTGGACCATAAAACCGAGGCATAAAAATAATTTAATATTTATTTTATTGCCTATAATGTGTGTTAACCCATGTGTGATTTTTTATGCTTTGATTTAGAGTTATAAATGTGAATTTCACTAGAAAGGACCTAGTAGTAAACTTTGAAAGTATGATGGGGAAATGTGTGATGACTAATTAAAGCATGCATGCAAAACAATGGACTTGCATGTCAAATTCCCTCCCAATAGCTAGTGGCCGCCATGACAAGGAATTATGGGCAAAATCATGTCATGAAACATGTTTGGTAAGTGGGTTATGTTGGAATAAATAAAATAAGAGTATGGAATAAAAAAAATGTGTGTGTGTAAAGGCTTCTCCTCCCCATTGCCAGTAGGTAGGAAAGAAAACAAAAATTTTGTTCATCCATTTTCACTTTTTGCCGAAAATACTAAGGATAAGGAGGGAGTTTTGCTTCATACTTGGTTTGGAAGAGGATGAGGAAGAGGTTGGCTATACTTGCATCAAGATTAAGGTATGTTTGAGGTTGTGCCATGAGATTCATGCATGTTTTTAGTTGCTAGCTTGATGTTCTTGTTAGCCCATGGTTCAAATCTTTGTTATGTCATGGAATGAAATTGCCAAAGTGAATATGGTGTTAATGCCATTGCATGCTAAATATCAAGCTTGATAATGATACATGTGATGGAGGATTGAGGATTCTTAGATTTTCTTTTAGCATTTTTTGAATGAGATACTAAGTTCTTTTGTTTTACCATGACCAAATTGAAATGGTATGGTGTTGTGGTATTCGCCATGTTATATCCATAAGTATGATTCATGCATGTTGCATGGTAAGTAAGATTTAAGCTTTGGATATGTGTATATATTTGGATATAAGCCACTTGAGAATTGCCTAGCATATATATATGTATATATGTTTTACGATGTATTGGTATGACATATATGCTATTTCAAGGTGTATATTTGCTTGTGATGATGTCTCGATTATGAAGTAAATGATGTGCAATGAGTTAATATATGTAATGCGTTAGTAGTAAAATGTATGCTGTTTTGTGTGGTATTATTGTATAATTGGCCTCAAATTGGACATGTATATTCGCCACATGAGGGGAAATTGGTGTGCATGCATTCGTTAGAGGCAAGCATATTGATGCCTATTCTTGGCTTAGAAAATTCGCTAAGAGGAATATTAACTAATGTGTTGAGTTCGATTCATGATTTTATATACTTTGATGCCTAATGAGTATATATATTGGCTAAGTATCTTGAATTCCTCTTTCGATGCTCACATGATAAAACCAATTTATTTGTTAAATTAAGCTCAAGAGCAAAGGGAGCTAAACCGATAAGGGAAGGAAAAGTCGTGAATAGCCGTCGAAATCGCTCGACCACGTCCGAGGTAAGTTCTTGAGCAATAGAGCTTAAATTTGAATTGATTAGATCATGTTTAAAGCAAATTAAAATCATGTTTTGTGTGTGGCTATTGAGCCGAAATTACAAATGTGATAAGTGACTTGTGTCTAATTTTGCTAATGAAAATGAAATGTGAATGTGTTATGGTTTATTGATAAATGTACATGGTTATTCAATGATATCCGGCTAAGTCCGAAGGCTTTGTGCTAAGTGACTAAATCCGACTAAGATCCGACGGCATACGTGCGAGTTACTAAACCGACTAAGATCCAAGGCTTTCGAGCAAGCTACTAAACCGTTGAGTCCCGGCATTCGTGCGAAGTTATCAGAACGGGCTATGTCCCGGCATTTGAATGTGTAGCCATATCCGGTTAAACTCAAGATACGTGATTCAAGAATGAATGAACTCGCTGTAAAATTTCAGCTAATACGCCAAAATTCCACAACGAGGTATGTTCGTATGTGCTTTGGAATAGTTGATTCCTTCAATAATATTCGCCAATCGAGAAATGAGCTTCGCATTTGGCTAAGATGAACCCTTATGTATGAATATAGGGGTTGGAATGTGAAATAAGTATGATATTGAGAATTTGTGCATATGAAATTATCCGTTAGCTATATGAATGTTATGCTTTTGTTGTGCTGGAATCCTTGCTCTAACTTACTAAGCATAAATTGCTTACTCCGCTTTCCTGCTTTCTCTGTCTATAGATTTTGGCTCGCACCATCGGACTGGATTTCGGAAGTCAAGTCTCCCACACTATCAAAGTCCCTTCGGTATATATTTTGTTGGATTTTGAAATGGCATGTATAGGACTACCCTTTTGTTTGCTTTTAAGTACTTTTGTGATGTATGTGTGTACCACCATGCTAAAATGGCTCGTAAAAAGGAGTATGGCATTAGACCATTTGTGCTTATGTATATATGTATGGTTTTATGATGTTACTACGGACTGAATGGAAGTGTGAGAAATGATCAGCCATTGGAATGGCTAAAATGATTATATGTGGACCTATGTATGACAAAACTTTAGTTGGTCCATAGAAACCATGAAATAGGTAAGGTTTACCTGAAAACAGATGACAGCAGCAGTGTGTGGATTTGAAAAATCACTAAAAATTGTGGGAATGGAATTAAATAGTGAATAAATTATGTAAATGAACCTTGATGAATCTACTTTCATATGGAAGAAACGAAACGGTCATATGAATTATATGTTAAGAAATATTAAAGTTCTCGTGAAACAGGGCCAGAACGGTTTCTGGATCCCCTGTTCCGACTTTAGAAATTCATTGTAAATTAACCAGAGATAATTAGGAGTCATGCCACATATGTATAGATTCCTCTCTGAGTCTATTTTCTATAGAAATATACGTCATCAGCATTGGAGCCCTGTACAGGGAGATATCCAATTCGTAACGCACGAAGGTCAGTGTAGTCGATCCCTGCAACAGGGGAGACTTTAACTAATAAACTGTACTAATTGTCCCGACCAAAAATTCTAGAAAAAAATATGTTGATGGACTTATGAGTCTAGTTTCAGGAAAAATTACGAAACTGATTTTCAAGCTTTAAAACTCAAGATATGATTTTTGAAGCGACAGTGATGCAGTAACCAGCTAGTCTGGAAAATTTTATGACCGTGAAAACAATTTAGCTGAGTTTGTGTGCACCTTGTGTTCTGTGAACGGGCTCCTGCACGGGTGTTACAATTTTATTGGTATCGAGCTACGGTTTAGTCGATTCTAGGACTACCGTAATGTGTTGGGTCTAGCTAGACATGCCATTTTATGTGATTATTTGATAGTGTGGTGATTTCGATAATTGAAATGTGTTTATTTATAGTAATGGATCCCGATCCCGACCTAGCAAGAGTGATGATCTTGAGAGTGTAGCGCTTCCCGCACAAGGGACACTCCATGGACTCTCAACCTAATGCTAGTAATCCTAATGATGAAGCTAGACAAGCTTTATAGCGTGATGAATGATTGGTTTAACCAATACATTCGAACAATACTACTGCTCCACAACCTCCATTCCCAACAAATACAACCTCGCACCTACAATGCCTCCCAGAATCCATCAATAAGGTCAAGGCCCCATTGATAGAATCCTAAACAGCACATGAATTTAAGGCTACGGATAGCGACAGACCGAGCAAGTGAATTTTGTTGGACAACACTCTCCGCACTCGATGAGCTATCTTGTACACGATGAATGCTTAAAGTGTACTATCTCCTTGCTACGCGATTCTCGCCACTATTGGTGGAGTACTCGACTCGTTGTGTCCCGAGCAAGTAACTTGGGAGTTTTTCCAAACCGAGTTTCGAAGAAGTATATCGCTAGAGATTTGTTGATAAAAATGGAAGGAATTTTCGAGAGCTTAAAGGTTCTATGTCGCCATCGATCACGAGCTTAAAATTTGTTAGACTTAGTAGATACGCCGAATGTGTTTCGTCCGAGGCTATGTGTAAACGCTTCGAGGATAGGTGAATGAAGATATAAAAATGTTCGTGGCATTCTTGAAATAAGAGTTCAGTACTTGTCGAGCGAGCTTGTAAAGCCGAGGAGCTTAGAAAAGAAAAACAAAAGTTGATGTGTGAACTGGAGAGTTTCGTAAAAGATCCTCGAAAGTCTCTTCATCGTGCATCAAGAAATTTGAGATGATGTGCGATCTAGAGGCACTTCGCCTTTTAGACGAGATCGTGATCGACTTCGGGTACACACGGCGGTTTCAAGGTTGGGAATGAACATCGAGATAGAACGGAGTTTCAAAGATTGTGGCAAATGGCATTCGAAGTAGATTCGCGGACCGCTCTCGTTAAAGTGCGGATCGCTTGACCACTTCATTAAAGATTGCCCGAGGTTGTCTCAATGTAATGTAGATCGAGGGAAACCGGCGCTACCATCGCCGAGGTAGACCATCTAGAAATATGGGCAATGCTAGTGGTGGTCGAGAGGATCTAGAGATACGCATCAGATCCGAGGCTCAGGCCTCGCTAGAGCTTATGCTATATGCGGCTCATGAGGATGCTTCATCGCCGATGTTATTACGGTACTTTCACTCTCTTTGATACTAATGTGATTGCTTTGATTGACCTGGTTCCACTCATTCTTATATATGCTAAACCTTAGCATCCAAAGAAGACTTTACCTATTGAGTCTATCGAGTTCATAATTCGGTGTCAAATCCTTTGGGTCGTTACGCTGGTCGACAAAGTGTAAGAAATGCCCCAGTAATTCGAGGTTCCTGTTTACGGACTTGATGCTTTTGCCGCTCGATGAATTTGATGTTATTCTGGGTTGGATTGGTTGATCGTGCATGATGCGGTTGTGAATTGCAAAAGCAAGACTATTGATTTGAGATGCGAAATAACGAGATGATCCGAGTTGAGTTTACGGACTTGAAGGGGTTGCCACCGTAATATCATCAATGTTGGCCCGTAAATATGTAAGAAAAGGTGCGAAGCATGCCTTGCGATACTTGATGATAAGGAGTTAGAAATAAAACCCTAACTGCGTCATGGGTTTGTGAATACCTGATGTTTTCTCAAGAATTGCCGGGTTTGCCAATTGCTCGAGATAGAGTTTGGTATTGAGCTTGTACCGACCACACCGATTTCTCCAGATCGTATGGCACCAACGGAATTAAAGGAGTTGAAAGCTCGCTTGCAAGAGTTGGTGGATAGAGGTTTTGCTCATTCAGTTTTTAACCTTGGGGTACCGGTGTTGTTTGAAAAAGAAGGACGAAACCATGAGGTTGTGCATCGACTATCGCCGCCAATAAAGTGATAATAAAGAACAAATATCCGCTATCACAGACGATGATTTGTTCGATCAACTAAAGGGAGCCTCCTGTTCTCAAAAATAGATTTGAGATCGGGCTATTATCGGCGAATCCGAGATTCGGACATACCCAAAACCCTTCGTAACGAGATATGGTCACTACGTTCTTAGTGATGCCATTTGGGCTCACTAATGCCCCCGCGTATTTATGGATTTGATGAATCGGATCTTCGATCATATTTGGATCGGTTCGTAGTTGTGTTCATTGACGCACATCTTGGTCTATTCAAGAGATGAGACCGAACATGCGAGCACCGAGATTTGTGTTGCAAATTTTACGGGATAAGCGCTTATATGCTAAGTTCGCAAGTGTGAGTTCTCGTTAAGAGAGGTTAGCTTCTTGGGTCATGTGGTATTCAGACGTAGTCGAGTCAATCTTGAGCAAAATTTCACCATACTTAACCGAAACCTCCAAGAAATATTCGAGGTTGACTTTTTGACTTGCGGTTACTACCGACGGTTTGTAAAAGGATTCTCGATGATAGCCACACCCATGACAAAACCGCTTGTAAAGATGTCAAGTTTGAATGGATGTAAAAGTGTCGTAAAAGTTTCGACCAATTGAAAACTCATTTGACTAAGCTTCAAGACTAGTACACCTTTAATCGGCAAAGAGTTTGTTATCTATAGTGACGCCCCTACTTGGGTTAGGTGATTGATGCAAGAAGGTCGAGTTGTGGCCTGCGCGTCGAGACAATTAAAGCCACATGAGAAAAATTATCCACCCATGATCTCGAATTGGTCGCCATCGATTCGCTTTAAAGATATGGCGACATTACTTATTTGGTGAGAATGTATGTTTCGGATCACAAAAGTCTCAAATATTTGATGACTCAAAGAGACTTAAATCGCGACAAAGACGTTGGCTCGAGTTGTTAAAAGATTATGAGCTTGTCATTGATTATCACCCGAAAGGCTAATGTGGTTGCGGATGCCTAAGCGAAAAAAATCACCGCTGCTTTTTGAATGTATACTTGTCCATTCTGCCGACAATGTGTTAGTAGCCAAATTAAAGGCCAAACCATTGTTGACTCATCAAATGAAGCTCGTAAAGTTGATGAGGAGTTGCTTGCAAACGTTGAGTGTTCAACAAGGAATCGGAGTTTCAAATTGATGATGACGATTGTTTGAGGTTCGAAGTCGCTTGTGTGTTCCAAAGAATTCGGAACTTATTTCGATAATTTTAACGGCCCATTGTAGCCGAATGGCAATCCACCCGGAGTATGAAGATGTACAACGATTTGAAACGCTTCGTTTTGGTGGCATGGTATGAAACGAGACACTGACTTTGTTTCGAGATGTTTAATATGTCAACAAGTGAAAGCGAACATCAAGTGTTCAGTGGTTACTTCAAACCGATCACGATACGAGAGGGAAATGGGATCGAGTCACAATGGACTTTGTGTCCGACCGCCATTGTCGCCAAGTAAGAAGGATGCGATTTGGGTTGTCGTTGATAGATTGACTAAGTCGGCTCACTTTATCCCTGTGCGCATGATTTTTCATTGGATAAACTAGCTGAATTGTATGTTTTATTGTGAGATTACACGGGTACCGATTTCCAGACGATAGAGATCCGAGGTTCACCGCGATTTTGGAAGAAATTGCAAGAAGCTTTGGGTACCAAGTTGCATTTCAAGACCGCCTTTCACCCCAAACCGATGGTCAATCCGAGCGGATAATTCAGATACTTGAGGATATGTTGAGATGTTGCATCCTCGAAGTTCGTGGTTCATGGGAGCAGACTACCTTTGATTGAATTCGCCATACAACAATAGTTTTCAATCATATTAAGATGGCGCTTACGAGGCTTTGTATGCAAGGTAAATGCCGTACACCATTGTTTTGGACCGAAAGCGGTGAAAACAAAATTTTCTGAGTGGATTTGATTAAAGATGCGGAATGAAGGTAAAGGTAATCCGTGAAAGTCTAAAGGCGGCCATGATCGTCGGAATCGTGACGCGGATTTGAAACGAAGGACATTGAGTATCGTGAGATAAAGTGCTTTAAAGTTTCACCGTGGAAAAGATACTCAGATGGCCATAAGGGCAAGTTGAGCCGAGATTCATTGGGGCTGCAAATCTCCGAACGAAGTTGGCCATGATCGCTTGATTTTGCCCCTAAACTCGAAAAGATTCACAACGCCTTCCATGTTTCAATGCTTCGACGCTATAGATCTGATCCGTCAGACGTAATTAGTCCATCGAGGTTGAAATTCAAGCCGATATGAGTTATGAAGAAGAACCGATTCCAGTCTCTGTGAAGTGAAAGAGTTGTGAAACAAAAGGGTTCCGCTAGTGAAAGTGTTATGGCTCAAACACGGATAGAAGAAGCTACTTGGGAACCCGAGAATGAAAGAGCGATATCCAAACCTATTTACCGGTAAGATTTTCGGACAAAATTTCTAAAGTGGGGAGAGTTGTGACAACTTTAAAACGACTAGTCGAAATGTGGTTTCGGACCACAAAACCGAGGCATAAAAATAATTTAATATTTATTTTATTGCCTATAATGTGTTAACCCATGTGTGACATTTTTATGCTTTGATTTAGAGTTATAAATGTGAATTTCACTAGAAAGGACCTAGTAGTAAACTTTGAAAGTATGATGGGGAAATGTGTGATGACTAATTAAAGCATGCATGCAAAACAATGGACTTATGTCAAATTCCTCCCAATAGCTAGTGGCCGCCATGACAAGGAATTATGGGCAAAATCATGTCATGAAACATGTTTGGTAAGTGGGTTATGTTGGAATAAATAAATAAGGAGTATGGAATAAAAAAATGTGTGTGTGTGAAGGCCTTCCCATTGCATTGTAGGTAGGAAAGAAAACAAAAATTTTGTTCATCCATTTTCACTCTCTTTTGGCAAAAAATACTAAGGATAAGGAGGGAGTTTTGCTTCATACTTGGTTTGGAAGAGGATTAGGAAGAGGTTGGCTATACTTGCATCAAGATTAAGGTATGTTTGAGGTTGTGCCATGAGATTCATGCATGTTTTAGTTGCTAGCTTGATGTTCTTGTTAGCCCATGGTTCAAATCTTTGTTATGTCATGGGAATGAAATTCGCCAAAGTGAATATGGTGTTAATGCCATTGCATGCTAAATATCAAGCTTGATAATGATACATGTGATGGAGGATTGAGGATTCTTAGATTTTCTTTTAGCATTTTTTGAATGAGATACTAAGTTCTTTGTTTTACCATGACCAAATTGAAATGGTATGGTGTTGTGGTATTCGCCATGTTATATCCATAAGTATGATTCATGCATGTTGCATGGTAAGTAAGATTTAAGCTTTGGATATGTGTATATATTTGGATATAAGCCACTTGAGAATTGCCTAGCATATATATATGTATATATGTTCGCATACGATGTATTGGTATGACATATATGCTATTTCAAGGTGTATATTTGCTTGTGATGATGTCTCGATTATGAAGTAAATGAGAGATGTGCAATGAGTTACTATATGTAATGCGTTAGTAGTAAAATGTATGCTGTTTTGTGTGGTATTATGTATAATTGGCCTCAAATTGGACATGTATATTCGCCACATGAGGGGAAATTGTGTGCATGCATTCGTTAGAGGCAAGCATATTGATGCCTATTCTTGGCTTAGAAAATTCGCTAAGAGGAATATTAACTAATGTGTTGAGTTCGATTCATGATTTCGTATATATGCGACTTTGATGCCTAATGAGTATATATATTGGCTAAGTATCTTGAATTCTCTTCGATGCTCACATGATAAAACCAATTTATTTGTTAAATTAAGCTCAAGAGCAAAGGGAGCTAAATCCGATAAGGGAAGGAAAAGTCGGGAATAGCCGTGTAAATCATTCGACCACGTCCGAGGTAAGTTCTTGAGCAATAGAGCTTAAATTCTAATTGATTAGATCATGTTTAAAGCAAATTAAAATCATGCTCTTTGTGTGTGGCTATTGAGCCGAAATTACAAATGTGATAAGTGACTTGTGTCCTGAATTTTGCTAATGAAAATGAAATGTGAATGTGTTATGGTTTATTGATAAATGTACATGGTTATTCGAATGATATCCGGCTAAGTCCCAAGGCTTTGTGCTAAGTGACTAAATCCGACTAAGATCCGACGGCATACGTCGGCGAAGTTACTAAATCCGACTAAGATCCAAGGCTTTCGAGCAAGCTACTAAATCCGGTTGAGTCCCAAGGCATTCGTATGAAGTTATCAGAACGCTATGTCCCAAGGCATTTGAATTGTAATATCCGTTAAACTCAAGATACGGATTCAAGAATGAATGAACCCTGTAAAATTTCAGCTAATACGCTTGAAAATTCCA
>NW_026440799.1:0-9232 GCF_025698485.1 Gossypium arboreum | reverse complement strand
AAACCACGAGAAGTATAAGTTGGCCTCATTTGCAGATATCGAAAAGCCCGAGGCCCGAATGCACAAGTATATATCATGCTTATGCGAAACCTAACCATATCCAACCACATCACCCCCATACCATCCTTTCTGGACAACCCAATTAGGGCCTAATCGAATAGTGGTTTCGTGACCACAAATCCGAGATAGAAATAATTGTTTTATAATTATTTTGGGGTTTATGATATGATTGCATGATTGTGTGAAAATTTCGTGATGAAATTCTATGCCTAAAGTGCTTAAATTGAAAGTAGGGACTAAATCGAATAAGTTGCAAAATTTGCATCCCGAAGTTTTTAGTATGAAATTGTTTTGGAATATTAATTAGGAGGTCTTAAATAGCAATTTGACCAATTTTAAGTTCATGGACAAAATTAGGACATGGAAGGAATTTTGAAAGTTTAGTAAGGAGGGCATTTTGGTCATTTGGATATTAAATGAAATAAAATGGGAAAAATAACACAAAATTGATCATCATCCTCCTTAGTTGCTGCCGAATTCTCCTCTCTCCATAGCTAGGGTTTCTTCAATTTTCAAGCTCCATAGTAAGTGATTCCAAGCCCGCTTTTAATGTTCTTTACGCTTTGGAATCCCTAAGCTCGATTAAGCTTATGCTAGTAATAATTTAACCTAGGTTCACATTTGGAAAAATACCCATAGGTGAAATTTGTGTATTTTGATGTTTTATGATAGAATATGAGGTTTTAAATTATGTTAAATAACTTGTGCTACTCGTTTTAAGTGAAAACAGTAAACAAGATAATCCAGAAAATACCTATTGTTCATAACTATATGATAGAGTGAGAATTTGATGTTGTTGTAGAAGAGAAAATGTTCAGCATATCATAAAATATAAGAATAAGGGCTGAAATTAAATTCCCGAGCCTAGGGGCAAAATTGTAATTTTGAAAAGTTAGGGGCAAAATGTAATTTTTCCATGATGTGATTTTTGGATTGAAATAAATAGTATGAGTATTAAATGAGCTAAATGTGTTATTATAGATCAAGAAAGACGCGAATTGATCTCGAACTGGGAAGGAAAAAGTTTTGACTAAATTGCAAAATTTCCACATTTTGCACCAAGGTAAGTTTGTATGTAAATATTACAATAATTTCATGTAATTCTTATATTTCAGCCTATTATATAAATATACTAGCTGATGTTAAAATATAAATCGACTATTGGAAGAATGGAAATAAATATAGAGAGAGATCCCTGTTGAACATTCTGGAGAGATCGAATGAAATAGAGGAGCGAGCTAGGTCACATGTATGATGCCGAGTGCACATCATGTGTACAAGAAAGCTACGAGACACCTCAGAGTAGCTAGGTCACATGTGTGATACGAGATGTATCCCATGTAGACAAGAGAGCTACGTGAAAGATAAATGTAGCTAGGTCGCATGCGTGATTCCAAGTGAAGGACACCATGTAGACAAGAGAGCTACGTGAAAGATAAATGTAGCTAGGTCGCATGCGTGATTCCAAGTGAAGGACACCATGTAGACAAGAGAGCTACGAGACAAATCGGTTGGGTCGCATGAGTGGTACTAAGTGTTCACCATGTGTACAAGAGAGCCGAACTAAACGAAGTATGATGGTGGGCGTAGTGTCAAACCATTAAATATCGAGGATTGATCCGAATTGTTCAACGGGATGGTTTTGTGGTGATATTGTGGTTTGGACCTACACTTATGGTGAATGAAATGTGGTGAAAATGATTTGTGGTATATACATATATAAGATAAAATGAGGTTAGCATAAAGAATGTGTGAAAGAGTGAAATTAGCATTAAAACTGTTTTAGATGGTAACAGTGACGTGATTTTGAAAATCACCAAAAATAGGACGAATATAATTAGAGGTTGAATGAGATGTGAAATTAAAGTTTAATGAGTCTACTTTCATATAAAAGAAACAGGGCAAGCAAAGGAATTCTATATTTTGAGATATTTACAATTGTATGTGACTTGCTCAGGATGAATACGTGATCCCCTGTTCCAACTTTGAAAAATCATTAAAATTGTACAAAGAAAATTAAGAAATATAGTTTACATGCCTAAATTCCTTATTGAGACTAGTTTTAAATGAAACAGACTTCAGGGTTGTTTGAATTGTGTACTGAGAGAAATTCAATTTGTAGTGAACAGAGGTCAGATCAGTCGAGCTGTGTAACAGGGAAACTTTAACTAATAAACTGTACTAATCGGCTGAACCAAAATTATAGAAAAAATTAGCAAAAAGCTTTATGAGTCTAGATTCAGGAAATTTTACGGATTTGAATTTCGAGTTTTGTAACTCGAGTTATGATTTATTTAGTGAATATGACGCAGAGAGACAGCTTAATCAAAGTGGAATGAATAGTGAAGTTAAAGTAGATATACTTGAATTGTTGTGTAAACATGTTAGATTTTTTTAATTAGTATTTACATACTTACTTACTAAGCTATAAGCTTACTTTGTTTCTCTCTTTGTCTTATAGTGTTCTTCGCTTGCTCGAGAGTTAAGGATCGTGAAGATCTATCCGCACTATCATACTTTAGGTATTTGAACTAAACGCTTTGAATTATGGCATGTATAGTAGGCTTAATTATTTTGTTACGTGTCATATTTGTCTAGGTTTAAAATATTAGTTACAAGATCACCAGCTAATTTGTACAAGCCATTAAAGTTGGCTAATATTGTTCAAGACATATATTATAACGATGCACTATCAAATTGGATGACATATTTATATTTCTGTTATGTTTAATGGTATGTGTTATGTTCGTAATACCTTGTATCTGCTCCTCGACAGTAACTGTAAGGGTGTTACATTTAGTGGTATCGAGCTATGGTTTAGTCGGTTCTCGACTAATAAAGTGTGTGTAAAAGTCTAGCTATACATGCCATAAAAATATTGTGATAGTGTGGTGACTCTGATTATTCTAAACTGTGTTTTGTTTTAATATAGTAATGGATCCTCAAGGAACTGCTACGATGATGTCTTAGTAATGCGCCGGCCTCGCATCAAGGGACCGCTACTGTGGAAAGTAGACCTGAGACATTGAGACAAGGAGATGAGGCTCGGATGCCTTTCTCCAAATGATGAACAATTGGTATACTAAATTTATTCGAGCAAATCCAAATGCTCAACCTCCTCCACCCTCCTATACCTCGACGATTCTCGTAGTGCCAAGGCATAGATTTGGTAAGAATGAACAAGCCCGCTGACAAGATTCAAAACAAGGGTCAAGAGTTTAGAGCAAAGGTCGATGATGATCCCGAGAAAGCGGAATTCGGCTTGAAAATTCTACCCGTATTTGATGAGCTCTCATGTACACCCGAGGAATGCTTAAAGTGTGTCAGATCACTTTTGAGAGATTCGTACCACCGGTGGAAGACTTTGGTTGCAGTGGTGCCAAAAGAAAAGTTACTTGGGATTTCTTCCAGAAGAATTTAGAAAGAAATACATAAGTCACGATTTATTGATCAAAACGGAAGGAGTTCCTTGAATTGAAGCAGGAAAATGTCCAGGTAGTATGAACGCGAATTTGTAAGACTCAAAGTATGCCGGAATGTGTGTCCACCGAGGCCATTATGTGTAGAAGATTTGAAGATGGGCTGAATGAGGACATTAAAGTGCTTGTAGGAATTTTGGAGTTGAAAGAATTTGTAGTATTGGTTGATCGAGCTCTAAAGTCAAGAATTGAACAAAGAAAGAAGAAAAGCCGCTATTGAGGCCCGAGATGTAAGAAAAGATGATAAAGCCATTTCAATCTCAACCAAAGAGGTCCAAAGAGACAAACCCGAATGACAGCTTAATTGGGGATTCACAGAGATCGTGAGAGCATATTCGGGTCTAAAGCTCAAGCTACTTGGCAAGTGTGGGTAATGTGCGACCTAGAAAGCCCGAGTGTCAGAATGTGGCTGCAACATTATGGTGAGTGTTGGGGACCGAGCGAGCTTGTTTCAAAAGGTTCTCATGAGCATTTTATTAGAGATTGTCCGAGAAAGTTAAAGAAGAAAGATTTCAGAGTGCTAGATGTAATACCACCGCTAGTAGAGGTAGACCACCGAGAAATACCGGAGGTGGGACTAGTAGTAAACGGTGATGAAAGATTTAACGCAAGATCGGTTAGAGCACCGCTAGAGCTTATGCTACACGTGTCTCGAGAAGATGCATCATCTCCGATGTTATTATCGTACATTTTCTCTATGATACTATTGTTATTGCATTGATTGATCCCGTCCACTCATTCCTATATTTGCATGAATTTAGTATCCAATAAAAGTTGCTGTTGAATTTACTTAGTTTACGATTAAAGTGTCGAACCCCTTAGGCCAATATGTGCTAGTTGACAAGGTTTGCAAGAATTGCCCATTAATGATTCAAGGTCACTGCTTCCGCCAACTTGATGTCAGTACCATTTGGTGAGTTTGACGTTATCTTGGGAATGGACCGTTAACATTGTATGATGCTAAGGTAGATTGTAAACAAAAGACACTAGAGTTGAAATGTGAAAATGGAGAAATTTGGGTTGAAAATGATGAATCAAATAAATTGCCTATGGTGATTTCAATGTCGCATGTAAATACATGAGAAAAGGGTGTGAGGCTTATCCGCTTATGTAATGAATATTGAGTTGCCTCAATGAAATTTGAATCAGCATCATAGTCCGTGAGTTTCGGATGTATTTCCGAGGAATTACGGTTGCCTCAACGAGAGATAGATTTTGCCATTGATTTGTTGCCGGCATCGCACCGATCTCGATTGCTCCATATAGAATGGCTCAATCGAATTAAAAGAATTGAAGGCTCAGCAGGGAGTTAATGACAAGGGATTTGTGAGACCGAAGTTTCTCTCCTCGGGTGCTCTGTATTATTCAGAAGAAGAAGGATGGTTCAATGAGACTTTGCATTGATTACCGCTCACTTAATAAGGTGACTATAAAGAACAAGTACCCTTCGAGGATTGATGATTTATTCGACGCTTAAAGGGCCATGTGTTTTTAAAGATTGATTTGAGGTCCGTTACTACCATGAGAGTTAAGGAGTCGAATGTAAAACCGCCTTTTAGGACAAGGTATGGACATTATGAGTTTCTTGTGATGCCTTTCGCTTAACAAATGCTCCACTATATTTATGGACTTAATGAATCGGATCTTCCACCATATTTGGATAAGTTTGTAGTAGTGTTTATAGATGACATTTTAATTTATTCTCGAGATGAGTCTGAACATGCCGAACACTTGAGAACTATATTGCAGATCTTGAGAGAAAAGAAACCGCTTGCCAAGTTTAGTAAAAGTGAGTTCTGCTTCGAAGTCGGATTTTGGGGCATATAGTCTCAGGTGATGGTATTCGGTGGATCCAAGCAAGATTTTGCGATCGTTGATTGGAAACCACCCAAGAATGTATCCGAGGTTAGAAGCTTTTAGGCTTAGCCGTATTATAGACGCTTTGTTGAAGGATTTTCGATGATTGCCTCCTATGACTAAGTTGTTGCAAAAGAATGTTAAGTTTGAATGGACTGATAAATGTCAACAAAGTTTTGAAAAATTGAAAGCACGATTGACTCAAGCACCAATTTTAGTACACCGAGTCGAAAGGAGTTCAGATTTATAGTGATGCATCATTGATGTGCCTTGGATGTGTGTTGATGCAAGAGGGTAAAGTGGTAGCTTATGCTCGAGACGCTTAAAACCGCATGAGAAGAACTATCCTACACATGATTTGGAATCGTCATGTTGTTTTTGCCTTGAAGATTTGGCGACATTATTTGTACTGTGAAAATGCCGAATTTTTACCGATCACAAAAGTTTGAAGTACTTGATGAATCAAAAGGATCCAATCATGACAAATAAGATGGCTTGAATTATTAAAGGATTATGATTTAGTGATTGATTATCATCCGGAAAAGCAAATGTAGTTCGACGCCTTGAGCGTGAAATTTCTTTTACTTTGAGAGCCATGAACACGGGTTAGCATTGTCTCGATGATGGGTCAATCTTAGCAGAGATGAGAGCTAAACCATTATTTCTCCAGTTGATTTGTGATGCTCAAAAGAATGATAGTGAGTTGCGGATCATGAGAACTCAATGCGAATCAAGTTACGACTCGATTTTCGAGTTGGACCGATGACTATTTGATGTTTCGAGACGGATATGTGTGCCAAAAACGATAAATTGATTCGTAAAATATTACATGAGGCGCAAATGGTCGCTTATCGCTCATCCCGGTAGCACAAAATGTATAATGATTTAAAGAAGTCAGATTGGCTGTGTATGAAAAGGGACATTTTGAATTTGTAACCAAGTGTTTGATCTGTCAACAAGTAAAAGTGAACATCAAGTGCCTTCAGATTACTTCAACCGTAATGGTGCCTCGAGTGGAAATGGGACAAGATTACCATGGATTTTGTAACCGGTTTGCCTTTAACTCCTAAAAAGAAGGATGTTGTTTGGGTAGTGGTTGATAGATTAACAAAGTCACCCACTTTATACCAAGACGCATCGATTACTCACTTGATAAATTAGTCAATTATATATTGCTGAAATTGTGAAGTTGCACGGAGTACCTATGTCTATAATATCGATAGAGATCCAAGATTTACCTCAGATTTTGGAAAAGTTACAAGAAGCTTTGGTACAAAATTGAACTTTAGTACCGCATTTCATCCACAAACAGATGGTCAAACGGAAAGAGTAATCCGTACTCAAGATATGCTTAGATGTCGGTTTTAGAATTTGGAGGTAGTTGGGAGAAATATCTATCTTTGATTGAGTTTGCCTACAATAAGTTATCAATCAAGTATACAAATGGCACCGCATTTGCCTTGTATGGTCGTAAGTGTCGAACTCCTTTATATTGGACCGAGCTTAGTGAGAAATGATTCATGGAGTTGATCTAGTTAAAGAAACCAAGAGAAAATAAAAGTAATTCGGGATTGCTTGAAAGTCGCTCAGATCGACAAAAGTCATATGCGATTTAAAAAGAAAAGAGATTGAATTTCGGTGGGTGATAAAGTGTTCTTGAAGGTGTCACCATCGAAAAAGATTCGAGATTTAGTCGAAAAGGCAAGTTGAGTCCGCTTTATTGGGCCGCATTGAGATATCGAGAGAATTGGACCAGCATATCGTATCTTTACCGCAGAGTTAGAAAGAATTCATAACGTGTTTCATGTATCAATGTTTCGACGTTATCGCTCGATCCTTCACATGTGATTTCCCAATGTAAATTGAGATTCGATCGGATATGACCTATGAGGAGAACCCAATAAAGATTTTGGCTCGAGAGGTTAAACAGCTAAGAAATAAAAGTATAGCTTTAGTGAAAGTATTGTGCAGTACATGGGATAGAAGAGGCTACGTGGGAACCCGAGGAAGCTATGAGGAAACAAGACTCAAACCTTCTTATCGTAAGATTTTCGGACGAAAATCTCAAAAGGGGGAGAATTGTGACAACCCAATTAGGGCCTAATCGAATAGTGGTTTCGTGACCACAAATCCGAGATAGAAATAATTGTTTTATAATTATTTTGGGGTTTATGATATGATTGCATGATTGTGTGAAAATTTCGTGATGAAATTCTATGCCTAAAGTGCTTAAATTGAAAGTAGGGACTAAATCGAATAAGTTGCAAAATTTGCATCCCGTAAGTTTTAGTATGAAATTGTTTTGGAATATTAATTAGGAGGTCTTAAATAGCAATTTGACCAATTTTAAGTTCATGGACAAAATTAGGACATGGAAGGAATTTTGAAAGTTTAGTAAGGAGGGCATTTTGGTCATTTGGATATTAAATGAAATAAAATGGGAAAAATAACACAAAATTGATCATCATCCTCCTTAGTTGCTGCCGAATTCTCCTCTTTCCATAGCTAGGGTTTCTTCAATTTTCAAGCTCCATAGTAAGTGATTCCAAGCCCTTTTAATGTTCTTTACGCTTTTGGAATCCTTAAGCTCGATTAAGCTTATGCTAGTAATAATTTAACCTAGGGTTCACATTTGGAAAAATACCCATAGGTGAAATTTGTGTATTTTGATGTTTTATGATAGAATATGAGGTTTTAAATTATGTTAAATAACTTGTGCTACTTGGTTTTAAGTGAAAACGAGTAAACAAGATAATCGTAAAAATACCTATTGTTCATAACTATATGATAGAGTGAGAATTTGATGTTGTTGTAGAAGAGAAAATGTTCAGCATATCATAAAATATAAGAATAAGGGCTGAAATTAAATTCCGAGCCTAGGGGCAAAATTGTAATTTTGAAAAGTTAGGGGCAAAATGTAATTTTTCCATGATGTGATTTTTGGATTGAAATAAATAGTATGAGTATTAAATGAGCTAAATGTGTTATTATAGATCAAGAAAGACGCGAATTGATCTCTAACGGGAAGGAAAAAGTTTTGGACTAAATTGCAAAATTTCCACATTTTGCACCAAGGTAAGTTTGTATGTAAATATTACAATAATTTCATGTACATTCTTATATTTCAGCCTATTATATAAATATACTAGCTGATGTTAAAATATAAATCGACTATTGGAAGAATGGAAATAAATATAGAGAGAGATCCCGTTGAACATTCTGAGAGATCGAATGAAATAGAGGAGCGAGCTAGGTCACATGTATGATGCTGAGTGCACATCATGTGTACAAGAAAGCTAATAGACACCTCAGAGTAGCTAGGTCACATGTGTGATACGAGATGTATCCCATGTAGACAAGAGAGCTACGTGAAAGATAAATGTAGCTAGGTGCATGTGATTCCAAGTGAAGGACACCATGTAGACAAGAGAGCTACGTGAAAGATAAATGTAGCTAGGTCGCATCGTGATTCCAAGTGAAGGACACCATGTAGACAAGAGAGCTACGAGACAAATCTGGGTGCATGAGTGGTACTAAGTGTTCACCATGTGTACAAGAGAGCCGAACTAAACAAGTATGATGGTGGGGTAGTCGAAACCATTAAATATCGAGGATTGATCCGAATTGTTCAACGGGATGGTTTTGTGGTGATATTGTGGTTTGGACCTACACTTATGGTGAATGAAATGTGGTGAAAATGATTTGTGGTATATACAATATAAGATAAAATGAGGTTAGCATAAAGAATGTGTGAAAGAGTGAAATTAGCATTAAAACTGTTTTAGATGGTAACAGACTATTTGAAAAAAAATGGAGGAATTAATTTAATTAAGGGG
>NW_026440798.1:0-9826 GCF_025698485.1 Gossypium arboreum | reverse complement strand
ATTTCGATCCTATTGTGTTGGCCTTCGATCGGAGTAATGATTAACAGGACAGTCGGGGTATTCGTATTTCATAGTCGAGGTGAAATTTTGGATTTATGAAAGACGAACAACTGCGAAAGCATTTGCCAAGGATGTTTTCATTAATCAAGAACGAAAGTTGGGGCTCGAAGACGATCAGATACCGTCCTAGTCTCAACTATAAACGATGCCGACCAGGGATCGGCGGATGTTGCTTTTAGGACTCCGCCGGCACCTTATGAGAAATCAAAGTCTTTGGGTTCCGGGGGGAGTATGGTCGCAAGGCTGAAACTTAAAGGAATTGACGGAAGGGCACCACCAGGAGTGGAGCCTGCGGCTTAATTTGACTCAACACGGGGAAACTTACCAGGTCCAGACATAGTAAGGATTGACAGACTGAGAGCTCTTCTTGATTCTATGGGTGGTGGTGCATGGCCGTTCTTAGTTGGTGGAGCGATTTGTCTGGTTAATTCCGTTAACGAACGAGACTCAGCCTGCTAACTAGCTACACGGAGGTGATCCTTCGTGGCTAGCTTCTAGAGGGACTATGGCCTTTAGGCCACGGAAGTTTGAGGCAATAACAGGTCTGTGATGCCCTTAGATGTTCTGGGCCGCACGCGCGCTACACTGATGTATTCAACGAGTCTATAGCCTGCCACGATGTGCCCGGTAATCTTTGAAATTTCATCGTGATGGGGATAGATCATTGCAATTGTTGGTCTTCAACGAGGAATTTTAGTAAGCGCGAGTCATCAGCTCGCGTTGACTACGTCCCCTGCCCTTTGTACACACCGCCCGTCGCTCCTACCGATTGAATGGTCCGGTGAAGTGTTCGGATCGTGGCGACGTGGGCGGTTCGCTGCCCGCGACGTCGCGAGAAGTCCACGAACCTTATCATTTAGAGGAAGGAGAAGTCGTAACAAGGTTTCGTAGGTGAACCTGCGGAAGGATCATTGTCGAAACCTGCTCAGCAGAACGACCCGTGAACGCGTTGTATACAACATCGGAGGTGGTGCGGTGCATCGTTGCTCGTCCCCACCCCCGCGTGTCGGAGCGGCCGGTCTTGTCATCCCTTTGCCCATTGGGGGTGAGATGTCGATCAACTTCTTCGATGCAAAACGAATAAACCCCGGCGCGAATCGCGCCAAGGAATCGAAATGAAAAAGGGACACATCTCTTGTCGCCGCACCGTTCGCGGTGTCGCGTTTCGTGATGTTGTTCTTTGTCGCAAAGTATATAGAACGACTCGGCAACGGATATCTCGGCTCGCATCGATGAAGAACGAGCGAAATGCGATACTTGGTGGAATTGCAGAATCCCGTGAACCATCGAGTCTTTGAACGCAAGTTGCGCCCAAGCCATTAGGCCGAGGGCACGTCTGCCTGGGTGTCACGCATCGTCGCCCCATCTAACCCCGATCCTGGGACCGGTTGACCGCGGCGGAAATTGGCCTCCCGTGCGCTCCAGCCAGCGGTTGGTTTAAATTCGAGTCCTCGACGACATAATCGTCGCGACGATCGGTGGAATGCTGCAAGCAAACCTCGTTCGAGTCGTGCGCGTTCGTCGATCGAGACCTTAAACCCTTTCGGCATCGCATCGCGACCCAGGTCAGGCGGGATTACCTGCTGAGTTTAAGGCATATCAATAAGCGGAGGAAAAGAAACTTACCAGATTCCCAGTAACGGCGAGCGAACCGGAAAAGCCCGCTTGAGAACTGGTGCCACCGGCGTTCGAATTGTAGTCCGGAGAAGCGTCCTCAGCGGCGGATCGGGCCCAAGTCCCCGGAAAGGGGCGCCGGAGAGGGTGAGAGCTCCGTCGTGCCCGGACCCTGTCGCACCACGAGGCGCCGTCTACGAGTCAAGGTTTGGGAATGCAGCCCAATCGGGCGGTAAATTCCGTCCATACAACATGGGTGAGAGACCGATAGCGAACAAGTACCGCGAGGGAAAGATGAAAAGGACTTGAAGAGAGTCAAAGAGCGCTTGAAATTGCGGGAGGGAAGCGGATGGGGCCGCGATGCGCCCCTGGTCGGATGTGGAATGGCGAGCCGGTCCGCCGATCGGCTCGGGCGTGACGCGGGTCGTGGCGGCGGCCCAAGCCCGGCTTTGATACGCCTGTGGAGACGTCGCCGCCTCGATCGGGATCCAGACGCGCCGTCTCGGCGTGCTTCGGCACCTGCGTGCTCCGGGCGTCGGCCTGCGGGTTTCTATTCGCCCGTCTTGAACACGGACCAAGGAGTCTGACATGTGCGAGTCAACGGCTGGAAACCTGTAAGGCGCAAGGAAGTTGATTGGCGGGATCCTCACGGGTGCACCGCCGACCGACCTTGATCTTCCGAAGGGTTCGAGGAGAGCATACCCGGGACCAAAGATGGTGAACTATGTTCTAGCAAGGAAGCCGAGGAAATTGGTGGAGGCCTGCAGCGATAATGATGCAAATCGTTCGTCTGACTTGGGTAGGGGCGAAAGACTAATCGAACTGTCTAGTAGCTGGTTCCTCCAGTTTCCCTCAGATAAAGCCGAGCCTTAGCGAGTTCTATCGGGTAAAGCCAATGATTAGAGGCATCGGGGGCGCAATGCCCTCGACCTATTCTCAAACTTTAAATAGGTAGGACGGTGCGGTTGTTTGCTGAGCCGCACCACGGAATCGAGAGCCCAAGGGCCATTTTTGTAAGCAGAACTGGCGATGGGATGAACCGGAAGCTGGGTTACGGTGCCAATCGCAGCTAACCTAGAACCCACAAAGGTGTTGGTCGATTAAGACAGCAGGACGGGGCTGCGGAAGTCGAAATCCGCTAAGGAGTGTAACAACTCACCTGCTGAATCAATCTAGCCCTGAAATGGATGGCGCTTTGCGCGCGACCTATACCTGGCCGTCGGGCAAGAGCCAGGCCCTGATGAGTAGGAGGGCGCGGCGGTCGCCGCAAACCCGGGCGCGAGCCCGGGCGAGCGGCCGTCGGCAGACTTGGTGGTAGAGCAACATTCAAATGAGAACTTGAAGGCCGAAGAGGGAAAGGTTCCATGTGAACGGCACTTGCACGGGTTAGTCGATCCAAGAGACGGGGAAGCCTGTCCGATATGCGTTCACGCGAGCTTCGAAAGGGAATCGTTAAAATTCCTGAACCGGGACGCGGCGGCTGACGGCAACGTTAGGAGTCTGGAGACGTCGGCGGGGCCCGAAGAGTTATCTTTCTGTTAACGGCCTGCCCACCCTGGAACGGCTCAGCCGGAGGTAGTCCAGCGGCCGGAAGAGCACCGCACGTCGCGGTGTCCGGTGTGCCCCTGGCGGCCCTTGAAATGGAGGACCGAGTGCCGTCCGCGCCTGGTCGTACTCTATAACCGCATCAGGTCCAAGGTGAACAGCCTCGTCAATGGAACAATGTAGGCATGGGTCGGCAAATGGATCCGTAACTCGGAAAAGGATTGGCTCCTGAGGGCTGGGCACGGGGTCCCAGTCCCGAACCTGTCGGCTGCCGGTGCACTGCTCGAGCGCTTCGCGGCGAGAGCGGGTGCCGCGTGCCGGCTGGGGACGACTGGGAACGGCCTTCCGGGGCCTTCCCGCGACGAACAATGACTCAGTAACTGGTACGGACAAGGAATCTGATCGTTTAATTAAAACAAAGCATTGCGATGGTCTCCTGCGGATGCTCACGCAATGTGATTTCTACCAAAGGCTCAATGTCAAAGTGAAGAAATTCAACCAAGCGCGGGTAAACGGCGGAGTAATCATGACCTCTTAAGTAGCCAAATGCCTCGTCATCTAATTAGTGACGCGCATGAATGGATTAACGAGATTCTAATCGTCCCTGTCTACTATCCAGGGAAACCACAGCCAAGGAACGGGCTTGGCAGAATCATGGGAAAGAAGACCTCTGGAGCTTGACTTCAGTCCGACCTTTGTGGAAATGACTTGAGAGGTGTAGGATAAGGGAGCTCAAGAAATTGAAATACCACTACTTTTAACGTTATTTTACTTATTCCGTGAATGAGGTGGGCACGGCCCTCTTTTGGACCCAAGGTCGGCTACGCCGGCTGATCCGGCGGAAGACATTACGTGGAGTCATCGGCACATCTGTTAAAAGATAACGGTGTCCTAAGATGAGCTCAACGAGAAAGAACCGTGGAACAAAAGGTAAAGCTCGTTTGATTCTGATTTCAAGACGAATACGAATCGTGAAAGCGTGGTCTATCGATCCTTTAGACCTCGGAATTTGAAGCTAGAGTGCCGTAAAAGTTACCTAGTGATAATCGGCTTGTGGCAGCCAAGCGTTCATAGTGACGTTTTTTGATCCTTCGATGTCGGCTCTTCCTATCATTGTGAAGCAGAATTCACCAAGTGTTGGATTGTTCACCCACCAACAGGGAACGTGAGCTGGTTTAGACCGTCGAGACAGGTTAGTTTTACCTCACCGATGGCCGCGTCGCAATAGTAATTCAACCTAGTACGAGAGGAACCGTTGATTCGCACAATTGGTCATCGCGCCGGCTGAAAAGCCGCGCGAAGCTACCGTGCGCTGGATTATGACTGAACGCTCTAAGTCAGAATCCGCCAGAAGCGACGCACGCGCCCGTCGCCCGATTGTTGACCCGCGTAGGGGCCTTGGCCCCAAGGGCACGTGTCGTAGGTGCAGCGACCGCGGCGGACAAGTCGCGGGCGCCTCCTTGAGCGTAATTCCCACCGAGCGGCGGGTAGAACTTTGCGTACGACTTAAATACGCGACGGGTATTGTGGCGGCAGAGTGGTCTTGCCACGATCCACCAGATTCAGCCTTTGTCGCCTGATTCGTCCCTCCCCATCTCCTTCCGATCCACCTTTGTTCTTTGCACGTCTGACTCGGGTCCCCAAGGGGGGACTGAAAGGAGTTAGTTAAACACTTGGCCGTCACCCCGGGAAACATGGGTACAACGGGCCGTGGTGGTGGGTGCGAGCTGCCAAGTGTTACGGCCCGCACTTGTTCAATTTTCTCGCTGCGGCTCGCCGCAAGCATGCCATGCCATACTTTGTATTTGTTTTGGGCCAACAAAAATTTCGTTAAACACTTGGCGTGCACTTTCGAAACATCGCGACAACAATGGGTAGCGAAAAGAGCCTCATCATGGTATGCCCGAAAGCACTTGTTCAATTATCCATCGCGCTATCATGCCATATTTCATTCGGCTTGTATTTCTTTGGGCCACTAAAAAATTTCAATTAAAAATACTAAGTGTAAGTGGCGAAAAAACTTGCCCCTCATTTCAGCGGTACGGAGCCCTGCAACATCCGCAACGTGAAGCCATCCCGCAGAAGGGTTATCGGCAACATCAGACCTTGGTGCCTCGGATCCGCGAGCGCCATTGAAAAAGTGTCCCCTGTTTTACATCCAAACTCCGCCCTCGCTTGCACATGAATGTCAACGTGGCAGCATTGACCAAGTTTTTTAGCTCTTTGGGGAAGTGATATTGAGCAGCCAGGTTATCCAGTGGCACCATGCCCATCGATGCATGATCCTGGACGTCATGTTCCCCACCACCGTTAGGTTCCCATGGTGTTCGAACGATCCATCCTGCTGGATGATCCCATGAGCCATCCCGATGATACAAACGTTAACGAAGTCCCTCCCTAATCCTGTAAGGTTCGATACCGCTACATGTCTGCACCTAATAATGAATGAATCATTCCAAAGGTAGGATTCGATACCATGTAATGTCCGGGACCCAACAATGAATGAATTCCCTCGTTCCTCCCTTTGTAACGAGCCGGCAGACTTTTGGCCCTGAAGGGTAGCCTTCAGACACTATCGGCAAAGGGTGCTATCCTGCGTGTGGGGGCCATCGGTACCACTCACCTTTGATGGTTCGGAGCATCGGCAGCATCGGCACCTTTGGTGCATCGGATGTGGGAGGGTCGAGCACCAAAGCTAATTTTAGCCCTGCCAGTGGGTGTCGGTACCATAAAGTGTCCCTGCTTTATACATGAATGTCAGCCCGTAGCACATTGACCAAGTTTTTAGCTCTTTAGGGGAGGTGATATTGAGGAAGTCAGGTTGTCTGCAATCGCCATGCCCATTCTTATGCCTCAGACGTCGGTGTTTCATCGCCGTTAGGGTTCTCGGCGGTGCTCCGCATCTATCCTGGCGGTGTTCCATGAGCCATCCTGCGTGCGTTCTCCGAGCCATCCTGAATATCAAAACGGTTACAAGTCGTCCCTGCCCCTCCCCAGTCCTCCCTTTGAATCATCCCGCCCTCCTTTTGGAACAAGATCCTCCGCACCTTGGTCTTTGGTCGCTAGCATCAGCACCCTTGTAACCGACGTCGATGGCATGGGCATCAAGCACGGTCGCTTGGACGTGCCGAGCCTTGACGCCATCGGAAACCCAGGCCCTGGTCGTGCGGGAGCCTCGGCCACCATCGGCAACCCAGGCGCCTGGTCGTGCGGGAGCCCGGCCACCATCGGCACCCAGGCCTGGTCGCGTAGGAGCTTCGGCCACCATCGGCAACCTAGGCCCTTGGTCGCGAGAGCCCCGGGCACCATCGGCACTCAGGCCCTTGGTCGCGGGAGCCCTGGCACCATCGGCACCTTGGTGCTTGATGTGCGGAGCCCGGGCACCATCGGCAACCCAGGCCCCGTCGTGCGGGAGCCCCCGCACCATCGGCAACCTAGGCCCTTGGTCGTGGAGAGCCCGGGACCATCGGCACCTAGGCCCCTTGGTCGCGGGAGCCCTGGCCACCATCGGCACCCAGGCCCTGATGCGGGAGCCCGGCACCATCGGCAACCTAGGGCCTGGTCGCGGGAGCCCGCACCGGCACTTTGCGCTTGATGCGGAGCCTCGAACACCATCGGCAACCTCGGCCCTGGTCGCGGGAGCTTCGGGCACCATCGGCACCTTGGTGCCTTGGATGTGCGGGATCGAGCAGCATTGGCACCTTTGGTGCTTGATGGGCCCTCGACACCATCGGCAACCTAGGACGTTGGATGTGCGGGTGCCCGAGCAGCAGGGCACCCTGTGGCTCCGGATGTGCGGGCTAAAGAAAGGGTCCCTGTTTCCATATACGAATGTTGCCCGCAGCGAGATTGAAGTTTTTTAGCTCTTTAAGGTAGAGATCCGCCGCCCTGACGTGGCCCCTCGAACCTGCTGAGTGGGTGCGTCCGCAGTCTTACGGGGTCGGATAGTCCCGCAAATGACTCACCAACGGTGGTGGGTCAATCGTTGGCGCTAGTGGCCGGGGTGATGATTTTCTGGCTGAAGCCCGTGCCCATAGAAATGTAGCCAACGACTTCAAGACCAGTTCCCTATATCGGGCAAAGATCTCTTTGGGTGGCTTATGTATTGCTATGGCCTGAGCATTTTGCCCATTCTCCCCTGTCATGTTAAGTGACGCCTTTGTGCCTTCCAAGTTTGATCATCGGCGCCTTTGCCTTGCCAAGGCCTTGCCTGCATTCGAAGTGCCCGTGACCCCAAAGATCAAGTCCCTTTGACGGCAACGGCTCACTGGGGGCGTGTTGAGTTTGTAGGCTCGGTCTTGGCTTGACCAAGTCCCAATGGGATTTTGTCCTCGTGTTCCTGTGCCAAGCGTTTGTAGTGCCTCGTTTCATTGTTCCGCTCCCCTACCAATACATTGGTTGGGTGGGTTGTTGGCCGGTGTGTGGGTGCTACCACTAGTACGCAATGGGCATATGAGTGGTGTTTTGTTGTGTGTATTGGCAGGCTCCATGCTACCCGCATCGAACTGTCGAGCCACACCTCTTCATTAACTCCCTTGTTCTAATTGAACCTGGGATGCGATCGGGATCCCGTGTTGCGTACCTAAGCCAGATGGAATTATTGATGTGTTGCCGTCCCTTCTCCATCTCGTGCCCTTTGGGTGGTGGTGGACCACAATCGTGCCCTGTGTCCCGAGTGTGCCCCTTAAATCGGTGTGGCCTCGTCGGTGCACTGGTGCTCGTTCGTGCTTTCGGATGCGGAAAATATTTTGAGAGTAGGGTTTAGGCCCTTGTCTCTCGATGCCTATGCATTTTGTCTCTTGACACGGACGATGCTCGTGCCTCGTTATGGCCTCTTCTGTTGCTCACGCGGCATGTTGAGAGCCATGCAGTGTCGACGTCGCGGAGGAATGCTACCTGGTTGATCCTGCCAGTAGTCATATGCTTGTCTCAAAGATTAAGCCATGCATGTGTAAGTATGAACAAATTCAGACCGTGAAACGCGAATGGCTCATTAAATCAGTTATAGTTTGTTTGATGGTATTTGCTACCGGATAACCGTAGTAATTTAGAGCCAATACGCAACAAACCCCGACTTCTGGAAGGGATGCATTTATTAGATAAAGGTCGACGCGGGCTTTGCCTGTTGCTCTGATGATTCATGATAATTCGACGGATCGCACGGCCTTTGTGCCGGCGACGCATCATTCAAATTTCTGCCCTATCAACTTTCGATGGCAGGATAGTGGCCACTATGGTGGTGACGGGTGACGGAGAATTAGGTTCGATTCCGAGAGGGAGCCTGAGAAACGGCTACCACATCAAGCGAAGGCAGCAGGCGCGCAAATTACCCAATCCTGACACGGGGAGGTAGTGACAATAAACAACAATACCGGGCCTATGAGTCTGGTAATTGAATGAGTACAATCCAAACCTTTAACGAGGATCCATTGAGGGCAAGTCTGGTGCCAGCAGCCGCGGTAATTCCAGCCCAATAGCGTATATTTGTTGTTGCAGCAAAGCTCGTAGTTGGACTTAGGGTGGTCGGCGGTCCGCCTCACGGTGAGCACCGGTCTGCTCGTCCCTTACCGCCGGCGATGCGCTGGCCTTAATTGCCGGGTCGTTTCCCATGTTACTTTGAAGAAATTAGAGTGCTCAAAGCAGGCCTACGCTTGTATACATTAGCATGGGATAACATCACAGGATTTCGATCCTATTGTGTTGGCTTTCGGGATCGGAGTAATGATTAACAGGACAGTCGGGGCATTCATTTCATAGTCGAGTGAAATTTGGATTTATGAAAGACGAACAACTGCGAAAGCATTTGCCAAGGATGTTTTCATTAATCAAGAACGAAAGTTGGGGCTCAAGACGATCAGATACCGTCCTAGTCTCAACTATAAACGATGCCGACCAGGATCGGCGGATGTTGCTTTAGACCCGCCGGCACCTTATGAGAAATCAAAGTCTTTGGGTTCCGGGGAGTATCGCAAGGCTGAAACTTAAAGGAATTGACGGAAGGCACCACCAGGAGGAGCCTGCGGCTTAATTTGACTCAACACGGGAAACTTACCAGGTCCGACATAGTAAGGATTGATGTAGACCGAGAGCCTTTCTTGATTCTATGGGTGGTGGTGCATGCCGCCCTTAGTTGGTGGAGCGATTTGTTCGTTAATTCTGTTAACGAACGAGACCAGCTCGCCAACTAGCTACACGGAGGTGATCCTCGGCTAGCTTTAGAGGGACTATGGCCTTTAGGCCACGAAGTTTGAGGCAATAACAGGTCCGGATGCCCTTAGATGTTCGGCCGCACGCGCGCCACACTGATGTATTCAACGAGTCTATAGCCTGGCCGATGTGCCCGCAATCTTTGAAATTTCATCGTGATGGGGATAGATCATTGCAATTGTTGGTCTTCAACGAGGAATTCCTAGTAAGCGCGAGTCATCAGCTCGCGTTGACACGTCCCTGCCCTTTGTACACACCGCCCGTCGCTCCTACCGATTGAATGGTCCGGTGAAGTGTTCGGATCATGGCGACGTGGGCGGTTCGCTGCCCGCGACGTCGCGAGAAGTCCACTGAACCTTATCATTTAGAGGAAGGAGAAGTTACAAGGTTTCGTAGGTGA
>NW_026440797.1:0-9032 GCF_025698485.1 Gossypium arboreum | reverse complement strand
ATACCTTTATGTACAGATTCCATTTTGAGTCTAGTTTCATTAGAAACAAACGACACCAGCATTAAAGCCCTGTACAGAGAGATATTCAAGTTATACCGCGCGAAGGTCAGAGCAGTCGATCCCTGTAACATGGGTGACTTTAACTAATAAACTGTACCAATTGGCCCATCCAAAATTCTAGAAATAAATCCATGGATGGATATATGAGTCTAAATTCAGGAAAATTTACGAAACCAGTTTCCGAGTTTTGAAACTCGAGATATGATTTTAAGGCGACGGTGATGCAGTCTTCCAGCCGACTGGAAATGTCAAATTGGTGGGCAAACCATGTGAACTTGGCTTATTAACCCTCGTGTCCGCAACCGCAATGGTCTCGGGTTCGGGTGTTACATTTTATGGTATCGAGCCACGGTTTAGTCGATTCTAGGACTACCGTGAGGTGTTTGGGGTCTAGCTATACATGCCATTAAATGATGAATCGATAGTGTGGTGATTTCACAATTTGACTTTGAGTTTGTTTATAGCAATGGGTCCCGATCCCAACCGAGCAATAGCGATGATGTGGAGAGGTGGCGCCTCCGACAAGGGCACGGCGGACTCTCAACCTATGGCCAGCAATCCAATGATGAGGCTAGGCAAGCCTTTTATAGTGTGATGAACGAATGGTTTAATCAATACATTCAACTAACACCGTCCCACGACCTCCATTCCCGACAAATGCAACCCGACCTACAATACCTCCCAGAATCGACCAAATAAGGTCAAGTAAGCCCCAAGATAGGATTCAAAACATGGGGCCACTGAATTTAAAGCTACGGATGATGATGATGCAACGAGCTGAATTTCGTTGACAACACTATCCCGGTGCTCGATGAGCTATCTTGTACACCGATGAATGCTTAAAGTGTACCATCTCCTTCTACGTGATTCCACCTACTATTGGTGGAGTACTGACTTGTGGTACCTAGAGAGCAAGTGACTTGGGAATTTCTTGATCTTAAGAAGGTTCTATGTCTTCATCGACTATGAACGAAAATTTGTGAGGCTTAGATACACGCGAGAATGCATTTCGTCCAAGCTATTATGTGTAAATGCTTCGAGGATGGGCTGAATGATGATATAAGGATGTTCGTTGGCATTCTCAAATACGGAGATCGAGTACTTGTTGAGCAAGCTTGTAAAGTCGAAGAGCTTAGAAAGGAGAAACAAAAAGTGATTGGGAACCGGAGAATTCGAAGAGGTCCTGGAAAGTCTCTTCAACAGCAATCAAGAGATTTCGAGATGATGTGAACTGCCAGAGGCGCTTGGGCTTTTTAGACGAGGAGCGATCGACCGTGACCACACGAGTCACTTCGACCCGCGGGAAATGATCGCCAGAGAGGGCGGAGGTCAACATTGTGGCAAATGGCATTCGGGAGCTGTTGGTTTCGTGATCACCCTCGCTATAAGTGTGGATCGGCCACCACTTTAGGAAGGATTGCCCGGAAGCTTGGAATGTAATGTGAGTCGAGTGGAAACCGGTGCTACCAACGCCGAGGTAGGCCACCTAGAAATATGGGCAATGTCAGGCTCGAGAGGATCTAGAGATGCTACCATCGATCCGAGGCTCGTGCTCCGCGAGGACTTATGCCATCGCCGCCGAGGATGCGCCTCCGATGTCATTACTGCTTTCACCCTTTTCAATACTAAAGTGATTGCGCTGAATTGACCCCGGTTCTACTCAATCTTATATATGTGAAACCTTAGCATCCAAAGAAGACTTTGCCTATTGAGTTCATCGAGTTTGTAATTCGGTGTCAAACCCTTGGGTCATTACGGCTTGTCAACAAAGTGGCAAAAAGTCTCCTAGTGTTCCGAGGTTCTTGTTTCCTCGACTTGATGCTTTTGCCGCTCGATGAATTCGACGTTATTCTTGGTTTGGATGGGTTGACCATGCACGATGCGGTCGTAAATTGCAAAAGCAAGACTATCGATTTGAGGTGCGGAATAACGAGATAATTCGGGTTAAGTCTACGGACTTAAAGGGTTGCCACCGTAATATCGCAATGTTGGCCCGAAAATATGTAAGAAAAGAGGCGGCGTACCGGCGACGTGCTCGATGACAAGGAATCGTAAAAGAAACCCGAACTGCGCCGTGGTTTGTGAATACCCGGATGTTTTCCTCAAGAATTGCCGGTTTACCACCGGAAATAGAATTTGGCATCGAATTGGTACCGTACCACCCAATTTCGATAGCTCCGTATCGTATGGCACCAACGAATTAAAGGAGTTGGAAGCTCGTTGCAAGAATTGGTGGATAGAGGTTTTGCTCGCCAGTTTTTCCTAGGTGCGCCAGGTTGTTCGTGAAAAGAAGGATGGAACCATGCTTTGAGATCGACTATCGCCGCCTTAATAAAGCGACGATAAAGAACAAATATCCGCTGCCACGTATTGACGACTTGTTCGATCAATCGGGAGCCTCGTGTTCTCGAAAATAGATTTGAGATCGGGCTATTATCAATTGCGAATCCGAGATTCGGACGGCCCAAGACCGCCTTAACGAGATATGGTCACTATGAGTTCCTAGTGATGCCGTTTGGGCTCACTAATGCCCTCGGTATTTATGGATTTAATGAATCGGATCTTTAGACCATATTTGGATCGATTCGTAGTCGTGTTCATTGATGACATCTTGGTCTATTCAAGAAATGAGACCGAACATGCCGAACACCTACTTAGGCCCAAATTTTACGGACAAGCAATTATATGCTAAGTTCAAAGGTGAGTTCGTTAAGAGAGGTTAGCTTCTTGGGTCATGTGGTATTCGATCGGTATTCGAGTCAATTCAATAAAATTTCAGCCATACTTAATTGGAAGCCTCAGAAATATTACCGAGGTTCGAGTTTTGGGGCTTGCTTATTACCGACGATTTGTAAAGGCTTTCAACGATAGCCACGCCGATGACGGCTTACCCAAAAGGACGTTAAGTTCGAATGGAGAGAAATGCCAAAAGGTTTCGATCAATCGAAAACTTATTTGATCAAGCCCCAATTCTAGTGCAACCCGAGTCCCGCAAGGAGTTTGTCATCTATAGCGACGCTCTACTTGGGTTAGGTTTGAAATGCAAGAAGGTCGAAGTTGTGGCCTATGCGCCGAGGCAATTAAAGCCACATGAGAAAAATTATCCGACTCATGATCTCGAGTCGCGCCATCGTATTCGCTTTAAAGATTTGGCGACATTACTTATTTGGTGAAAGGTGCCATGTATACTCGGATCACAAAAGTCTCAAATATTTGATGACCCAAAGAGACTTAAATCAAAAGACGTTGGCTCGAGTCTTAAAGGATTATGAGGATCATTGACTATCACCCGGAAAGGCAATATGGTTATGGATGCCTTGAGTCGTAAATCGTTATTCACTTTACGAGCGATGAATGTGCACTTGTCTCGTCCGATCCACAAAGGTGTTAGTGGCTGAATTGAAAGCCAAACCATTATTGACACACCAAATTCGAGAAGCTCGTAAAGTCGACGACGAGTTGGTTGCAAAACGGCGCGGTGTTCAACAAGGACTCGGAGTTTCAAATCGACGATGACGATTGTTTGAGGTTCAAAAGTCGCTTGTGTCCCAAAGAATTGAACTCATTTCGATAATCAATGAAGCCCATTGTAGCCGAATGGCAATCCACCCGGGAGTACAAGATGTACAATGATTTGAAACGCTTCGGTTTGGTGGCATGGTATGAAGCGAGACATCTCCGACTTTGTTTCAAGATGTTTAATATGTCAACAAGTGAAAGCGGAACATCAGTGCCTTGGATTACTTACCAATCACAATACCCGAGTGGAAATGGGATCGAGTCACAATGGACTTTGTATCCACCGCCATTGTCGCAAGTAAGAAGGATGCGGTTTGGGTCGTGGTAGATCGATTGACTAAGTCGGCCCACTTTGTCCCCGTACGCACGGATTTTTCAATGGACAAATTAGCGGAATTGTACGCTTTATTGTGAGATTACATGGGTGCCTATTTCCATCGTGTGGATAGAGATCCGAGATTTACCGCGATTTTGGAAAAAGTTGCAAGAAGCTTTGGGTACCAAGTTGCATTTCAAGCCGCTTTTCACCTCAAACCGATGGTTAATCCGAGCGGATAATTCGATACTTGAGGATATGTTAAGATGTTGCGCCTCGAGTTTAGTGGTTCATGGGAACGGATTTGCCGTGATTGAATTCGCTACAACAAATTTTCAATCAAGTATTAAAATGGCACCCTACGAGGCCTTGTACGGCCGTAAATGCCGTACACCATTGTTTTGGACCGAGCTCGGGAAAGCAAGATTTTCGGTGGATTTGATTAGGGATGCTGTGAAGTGAAAGTAATCCGTGAAAGTCCAAGATAACCTCCGATCGGAAGTCGTGACGCGATCCGCGTAAGAATATCGAGTATCGTGGGTGATAAAGTGTTCCTCAAGGTATCGCTTGGAAAAGATACTCGATTCTACCGTAAGGGCAAGTTGAGCCCGAGGTTTGTTGGGCCAATGAGATATCCAAGCAGTCGATCCAGGCATATCGCTTGACTTTGCCCCGAACTCAAAAGGTTCACGATGTCTTTCACGCTTCGATGCTTCGACGCTATAGATCCGATCCATCGCACGTGATTAGTCCATCGAAATTGAAATTCAAGCTAATATGAGTTATGAGGAAGAACCGATTCGTATCCTATCACGAGAAGTGAAAGAGTTGTGAAACAAGCGGGTTCCGCTTAGTAAAAGTGTTATGGCTCAAGCACGGATAGAATAAGCTACTTGGGAGACCGAGAACTCTATGAAAGAGCGATATCCAAACCTATTTATCGGTAAGATTTTCTGGGACGAAAATTTCTTAAGTGGGGAGAGTTGTGACACCAAAATTGACCCTAGTCGAAGGTGGTCTCGGGACCTAAAACCGAGGCATAAAAATAATTAAAATTTATTTTGATGCCTATAATATGTGTGTGCTCATGTATGACATTTTATGATGATTGATTTAGTGTTATAAGGGTGAATTCCACAAGAAAGGACTTAGTAATGAACTTTGAAAGTATGATAGGAAATGTGTGATGACTAATTAAAGCATGCATGCAAAATAATGGACTTGCATGTCAAATTCCCCTTTATAGGTGGTGGCGCCATGACAAGGAGGATGGGCTAAACATGTCATGAAACATGTTTTGTTGGTGCATTAGGTGAAATAATAAACAAAGGTGTATGGGTGATAAAAAATGAAAAAAAAATGTGTGTGAGTGTGGTAATCCCCCATTGCCGTGTGTTGTAGAAGGAAAGAAAAAATTTTGTTCATCCTTTCTTTGAGCCAAAACTAAGGAAGAAGGAGGATTTTTGCTTCATGCTTGGTTTGGAAGAGATCTAGAAGGAGATTTGGCCAAGTTTGCATCAAGATTAAGGTATGTATGAGGTTGTGTTAGGAGTTTCATGCATGTTTTGTTGCTAACTTGATGTGCATGTTAGCCATGGCTCAAATCTTTGTTAAGCCATGGAAATGGTATTTGGCCAAAGTTGTTATGGTGATAAAGCCATTGCATGCTAAGTGTGAAGCTTGATGATGATGCATGCAATGATGGATTGTCTACTCTTGAGCAAGATTTGAGCCTTCTTTTGATTTATCATGATTGAAGTTGAAAAGGAGCATGATTGTCATATTCGCCATTCATGAGCATGGTTCATGCTTCTTGCATGTTAGTTAAAATTTGTATTTTGGATGGCTATGGACACCTTGAAAATTCGCCATGCTCATATTGTATATATATGTTTGCACATGATGTTTTGGCTATGAAGTAAGTAATGAATAAGTTGGTTTAAAGAAGAAGATGTTGAAGAATAATTGTGAAATTTCAAGCACAATTCGCCTAGCACACATATAAGTGCTTGATGCTATATTATAAGTTTTGAGCCACAATATGCAAAGCATTAACTAGTAAAATGCATGCTGTTTTGTGAGGTATTAATGCATAATTGGCCTCAACATGTACATGAATATTCGCCTTGGGTAGCCTATTGAAGGCCTTAGCATTTCCTTGATGCTCAAATAAATTGTATTGAATTGCTTGATGTAGTATAAAATGTGCATGACCATTGTGTATTCAAGCTAAAAGAGTGGCCATATGACCATTTAAAATCCTTGTCATATTCCCATAAGCAAGCACAATGAGGTTTTAATAAATTGAATTTGTTTGAATTAGCTCAAGAGCTAAGAGGGCCACAATTGGACAAGGGAAGGAAAAGGTGATCGAATAAAAAAGCCGCTCGACAACATCCGAGGTAAGTCCTCAAGAAGTGATCTTACTTGAATTATGTAAGATGAAACATGGATGTGTATGATTATTGATCATGTGTGTATGAGTATTTGAATTCCACCGGCTAAGTCCCAAGGCGAATATGCTAATGATTATAATTGTGTTTGAGCCTTAGTAACGAAAATGAAATATGTATGTCCAATGATTATTGATGTATGTGATGAGAAATTGAATGATATCCTGCTAAGCCCAAGACAATTATGCTGAAATTTATATCCGGTTAAGACCCAAGGCAATTGTGCTAGTAGCTATATCCGGGCTAAGACCAAGGCATTCGTGAAGTTGTTAAACCGCTAAGACCAAGGCATTTTGCAAATCGTGATATCCGGTAAAGTCCCGTTGGCCTTGGTGGGTTACCATAACCGGCTATGTCCCAAGGCGATTGAACGAGTACGACATCCGGATAAACTCAAGGTATGTGATTTGAAAATTATGAGCTTGCTGGAAAATTTCAGCTAATGCACTTGTGAAATTTCCCAATGATAAGGTAAGTGCGGTGTGCTTGGCGCTAGGAGTAAGAGCGGATGAATATCCGCTCCTATGATGGAGCGAAGTTATCGGCCTTAATGAAGCCGTTATTTGTGTATGAACATAAGAGTTGGGATGGTAAAGTAAGTATGATTATGTGAATGCGCATTAATGAAATGATGCATTTAACTATGTGAATGTATTGCTGTAATTAGAGTTGATTATATTCCTTGAGACTTACTAAGCATAAAATGCTTACTCACCGCTTTGGCTCTCGCTTTCTAGATTTCGCCGATAGCAATCGGATTCGGGATCGTTGAAGTCGAAGTCATCCACACTATCAAGCCCCCATTTTGGTATAAATTCTTGGTTGAACTTGAAATGGCATGTATAGGACTACCCTTGTTTGTTAAATATGTGGTGATGTAAGTATGTACTGGCCATGCGAAAATGGCTCAAAAGGGAACATGAACTTAGAATAATTGTGGTTTGTATGTATATATTTGGTGTCATGATGTGGCTATGGCTTGAAATGGGAATGTTGGTCATATGATCAGCCATTGGCACGTTAAAATGATCATATATGAACCTATGTATGGCAAAGACTAGTTGGTTCATGGAGACTACCAAATAGGTAAGACCTACCTTAAAACAGATGCTGCCAGCTGCAGTGACGTGAATGTGAAAAATCACCAAAATTCGTAGAAATGGAATTAAATAGTGAATAAGCTATGTAAATGAACCTTGATGAGTCTATTTTCATATGGAAGAAACGAAATGGTCATAGGAGTTACATGTTAAGAGATATTAATGTATTGTGAGACAGGGCCAGAACGGTTTCTGGGTTCCCTGTTGCAACTTTAAAAATTTACTATAAATTATCCAGAAAGAATTAGGCGACATACCTTATATGTACAGATTCCATTTTGAGTCTAGTTTCATTAGAAACAAACGACACCAGCATTAAAGCCCTGTACAGAGAGATATTCAAGTTATACCGCGCGAAGGTCAGAGCAGTCGATCCCTGTAACATGGGTGACTTTAACTAATAAACTGTACCAATTGGCCCATCCAAAAATTCTAGAAATAAATCCATGGATGGATATATGAGTCTAAATTCAGGGAAAATTTACGAAACCAGTTTCCAGTTTTGAAACTCGAGATATGATTTTTAAGACGGTGATGCAGTCTTCCAGCCTGACTGGAAATGTCAAATTGGTGGGCAAACCATGTGAACTTGGCTTATTAACCCTCGTGTCCGAACCGCAATGGTCTCGGTTCGGTGTTACAGAAACATACCTTGGATGTGTTTGAAAGTAAAGAGACGGAAAGGAAACTCAATCACACAGTGGTTTGTGAGTTTCGATGTTTTTCCTAAGGAGTTACCGGACGCCACGGTTTGAGAAGTGGAATTCGATCGGTTGTACCACGCCAATCTCAATAGCCCCACGTATGGCATTAACAATTAAAGGAATTGAAGGTTCAATTGCAAGAATTGAAATAGAGGTTTCGCCGACCGAGTTTTTCCATGGGCAAAATTGTTTGTGAAGAAGAAGGATGGAACTATGAGATTGTGCATCCTATCGCCGCTGAATAAAGTGACGATAAAGAAAAATATCCGCTGCCCAATTGACGATTTGTTTGATCAATTAAAGGGAGCCTCAGTTTTCAAAGATAGATTTGAGGTCGGGTACTATCAGCTAGGGTCCAGAATCGACATACCCAAGACCCTTTTAGAACGAGGTACGGACTACAATTTTGGTGATGCCGTTTTTACTAATGCCCTCGGTATTTATGGATTTAATGAATAGAATTTTCAGGCCATACTTGGATCGGTTCGTAGTTGTATTTATCGATGACATTTTGGTCTATTCGAGATGAAACCAACATGGAACACCGAGGCTAGTGTTGCAAATCTTACGAGATAAGCGTTATAAGTTCAAGAATGTGAATTTTGGTTGAAAGAGGTTAGCTTTTGGGGCACGGGTGTCCGGACGGTGTCGTGGTGGACCCAACAAAATTTCGCCATAGTCGATTGGAAACCCAAGGAATGTTACCGGGTTAGGAGCTTTTGGGGCTTGCCGATACTATCGAATTTGTGAAAGGTTTTTATGATAGCGCACCGATGACAAAACTACTTCAAAAAGATGTTAAGTTCGAGGGTCGTAATGCCAAGAAAGTTTCGACGATAAAAACCTGCTTAACCGAGGCCCCGATTAGTACCCAAAAGAG
>NW_026440796.1:0-10256 GCF_025698485.1 Gossypium arboreum | reverse complement strand
TGTGACACCCCTAATGTGACCCTAGTCGGAGAGTGGTTTCGGACCACTAAACCGAGTCACAAGAATAATTAAGTGTTATATTCCGTGCTTATTGTATGAGGAATTGGTATGCGAATATTTCGTGGTCTCGATTTTTATTAATTAGGTGCTAATTTATAAGAAAGGACCCATGTGCTAGGACTTGAAAATGTGATAGGTGTATTTTAAGTGGCCTAATAATGCATAAAGTGAAATAAATGGAGTTGCATGTCAATTATCCCTTTCCTAAGGTGGATGGCCGCCATGACAAATTATATAAGGGAAAACATGTTCCCAACATGTTTTACTAATGGATGATGTTAGAAATGATAAAATAAGAGTATGAAAAAAAAGAGAAAAAAAAATGTTCATTCTTCTCCATAGGCTTGGCCGAATGTCCTAAGGAAAGAAAAGAAAATTTGTTCATCCTTTCTCATCTTCTTGGCCAAAATACTAAGGGAAAAGGGGAGGATTTTTGCTTCATGCTTGGGTTGGAAGAGACCTAGAAGGAGATTTGGCTAAGTTTACATCAAGATTAAGGTATGTATGAGGTTGTGTTGGGAGTTTCATGCATGGTTTGGTTGCTAATTTGATGTGCATGTTAGCCATGGCTCAAATCTTTGTTATGCCATGGAAATGGCATTTGGCCAAAGTTGTTATGGTGATAAAGCCATTGCATGCTAAGTGTGAAACTTGATGATGATGCATGCAATGATGGATTGTCTACTCATGAGTAAGATTTTGAGCTTTCTTTTGTTTTATCATGATTGAAGTTGAAAAGAAGCATGATTGTCATATTCGCCATGATGCATTCTTGAGCATGATTCATGCTTCTTGCATGTTAGTTAAAATTTGTGTTTTGGATGGCTATGGACACCTTGAAATTGCCATGCTCATATATGCATATATATGATTGCATATTATGTTTTGTTATGAACTAAGTGATGAATATATTGGTTTAAAGAAGAAGATGTGGAAGAATGCTTGTGAAATTGCAAGCACAATTCTGCCTAGCACACATATAGGTGCTTGATGCTATATTATAAGTTTTAATACAATGTGCAAAGCATTAATTAGTAAATTGCATGCTGTTTTTGTGAGGTATTATGCAAAATTGACCTCAACATGTACATGAATATTCGCCTTGGGTAGCCTATTGAAGGCCTTAGCATTTCCTTGATGCTCAAATAAATTGTATTGAATTGCTTGATGTAGTATAAAATGTGCATGACCATTGTGTATTCAAGCTAAAGAGTGGCCATATGACCATTTAAAATCCTTGTCATATTCGCCATAAGCAAGCACAATGAGGTTTTAATAAATTGAATTTGTTTGAATTAGCTCAAGAGCTAAGAGGGCCACAATTGGACAAGGGAAGGAAAAGGTGATCGAATAGCCGAAAAAGCCGCTCGACAACATCCGAGGTAAGTCCTCAAGAAGTGACCTTACTTGAATTATGTGAGATGAAATATGGATGTGTATGATTATTGATTATGTGTGTATGAGCATTTGAATTCCACCCGCTAAGTCCCAAGGCTAATATGCTAATGATTATAATTGTGTTTGAGCCTTAGTAACGAAAATGAAATATGTATGTCCAATGATTATTGATGTATGTGTGCATGAGAAATTGAATGATATCGGCTAAGCCCAAGACAATTATGTTGAAATTATATCCGGTTAAGACCAAGGCAAATGTGCTTAGTGGCTAGCATTCGGCTATATCCGGCTAAGACCAAGGCATTTGTGCACGTGATTATATCCGTTACATTCCAAAAATCTTGGGCTGGAGGTGAGTGTTGGTTGCTGTAATGAATTCAATTAGTACACTCGGAAAGCCCAAAGGATAAGGTACGTTATATGTGCATTGAAAGTCGACATGTTTGAGCAACATTCGCTCAATCGACTAATGAATTTCAGTTATTGAATTGATTGATGCTTTGTGAACTTATATAATGATGAAGTATGAAGTAAGAATGTGTATTAATGAAATGATGCATTTGGCTATGTGAATGTATTGCTGTAATTAGAGTTGATTATATTCCTTGAGACTTACTAAGCATAAAATGCTTACCCCGCTGCTTTGGCTCTCGCTTTCTAGATTTCGTCAAGCAATCGGATTTGGGATCGTTGAAGTCAAGTCATCCACACTATCAAGCCTCCATTTTGGTATAAATTTTGGTTGAACTTGAGATGGCATGTATAGGACTACCCCTTGTTTGTTAAATATGTTGTAATGTAAGTATGTACGGCCATGCTAAAATGGCTCTAAAAGGGAAGCATGAACTTAGACTAATTGTGGGTTGTATGTATATATTTTGTGTCATGATGTGGCTATGGCTTGAAATGGGAATGTTGGTCATATGATCAGCCATTGGCATGGTTAAAATGATCATATATGAACCTATGTATGGCAAGACTAGTTGAATCATGGAGACTACCAAATAGGTAAGTCCTACCTTAAAACAGATGCTGCCAGCTGCAGTGGCGTGAATGTGAAAAATCACCAAAATTCATAGGAATGGAATTAAATAGTGAATAAGCTATGTAAATGAAGCTTGATGAGTCTATTTTCATATGGAAGAAACGAAATGGTCATAGGAGTTACAGGTTAAGAGATATTAAAGCTATTGTGAGACAGGGCCCGAATGGTTTCTGGGTTCCCTGTCGCAACTTTAAAAATTCACTATAAATTATCCAAAAAGAATTAGGAGACATACCTTATATGTACAGATTCCATTTTGAGTCTAGTTTCATTAGAAACAAATGACACCAGCATTAAATCCCTGTACAGAGAGATATTCAAGTTATACCGCGCGAAGGTCAGAGCAGTCGATCCCTGTAACATGGGTAACTTTAACTAATAAACTGTACCAATTGGCCTGACCAAAAATCATAGAAATAAATCCATGGATGGATATATGAGTCTAAATTCAGGGAAAATTTACGAAACCAGTTTCCGAGTTTTGAAACTCGAGATATGATTTTTAAGGCGACAGTGACGCAGTTTTCCAGCCTGACTGGAAATGTCAAATTGGTGGGCAAAACATGTGAACTTGGCTTGTTAACCCCTCGTCCGATAATCGGCGATGGTCTCGGTTTGGGGTGTTACAATTTTATTGGTATCGAGCCACGGTTTAGTCGATTCTAGGACTACCGTGATGTGTTTGGGGTCTAGCTATACATGCCATTAAATGATGAATCGATAGTGTGGTGATTTCGACAATTTGACTTTGTGTTTGTTTATAGCAATGGATCCCGATCCCAACCGAAAGCGATAGCTGATGATGTGGAGAGGTGGCGCTTGCTCCGCCAAGAAGGGACAGCGCCATGGACTCTCAACCTATGGCCAGCAATCCTAATGACGAGGCTAAGCAAGCCTTTTATAGTGTGATGAACGAATGGTTTAATCAATACATTCGAACCAACACTACTGTTCCACAACCTCCATTCCCGACAAATGCAACCTCAAGACGCATAATACCTCCGTGATCGACCAAATAAGGTCAAGTAAGCCCCCAATCGATAGGATTCAAAACATGGGGCCACTGAATTTAAGGCCACGGATGATGATGATGCCGAGCGCTGAATTTTGGTTAGATAACACTATCCGGTGCTTGATGAGCTATCCTCATAACCCGATGAGTGCTTAAAGTGTACCATCTCCTTGTTACGCGAGTCCGCCTACTATTGGTGGAGTACTCGACTTGTGGTGCCTAGAGAGCAAGTGACTTGGGAATTCTTTCAAACCGAAGTTCAAAAAGTATATCACCGAGATTCATCGACCAAAAGCGAGGGAATTTCTTGATCTTAAGCAAGGTTCTATGTCCGCTATCGACTACGAACGAAAGTTTGTGAGGCTTAGCCAGACGCGAGAATGATTTCGTCCGGGCTATTATGTAAACGCTTCGAGGATGGGCTGAATGATGATATAAGGATGTTTGTTGGCATTCTCGAGATACGAGAGTTCGTAGTACTTGTTGAGCGAGCTTGTAAAGTCAAGAGCTTAGAAAGGAGAAACAAAAGTGATGTGGGAACCGGAGAATTCGAAGAGGTCCTCGAAAGTCTCTTCAACAAGCATCAAGAGATTTCGAGATGATGCGAGCCGGTCTAGAGGCGCTTTGGCTTTCCTAGACGAGGACGCGATCGACCCCTCGTGACCACACGAAGTCACCTCGACGCCTATGGCGGAAATGATCGCCGAGAGAGGGCGAGTGTCCATATTGTGGCAAATGGCATTCGGGAGCTGTTGGTTTCGTGATCGCCTCGCTATAAGTGTGGATCGGCCGACCACTTTATGAAGGATTGCCCGAGGATGCATGAATGTAATGTAAGTCGAGTGCAAACCCGGTGCTACCATCGCCGAGGTAGGCCACCTAGAAATATGGGCAATGTCAAGGGCGGTCGAGAGGATCTAGAGATGCTACCATCGATCCGAGGCTCGTGCTCTCGCTAGGACTTATGCCATACGCCGCACGCCGAGGATGCCGCTCTCCGTGATGTTATTACCGATACTTTCACTCTTTTCAATACAAATGTAATTGCTTTGATTGACCCCGGTTCTACTCATTCATATATATGTGAAACCTTAGCATCCAAAGAAGACTTTGCCCATTGAGTCTATCGAGTTTGTAATTCGGTGTCAAACCCTTGGGTCATTACGTGCTTGTTAACAAAGTGTGCAAGAAAAGTCCCCTAGTGTTCCGAGGTTCTTGTTTTCCCATGACTTAATGCTTTTGCCATTCGATGTTATTCTTGGTTTGGATTGGTTGACCATGCACGATGCGGTTGTAAATTGCAAGAGCAAGACTATCGATTTGAGGTGCGCGAATAATGAAATATTCGGGTTGAGTCCACGGACTTAAAGGGGTTGCCACCGTAATATCGCCGATGTTGGCCCGTAAATATGTAAGAAAAGGTGCGGTTGCACTTTGCGACGCATCGATGACAAGGAATCGAGAAGAAACCCGAACTGCGCCCGTGGTTTGTGAATACCGGATGTTTTCCCGAATAATTGCCGGGTTTACCACCGCTCGAAATAGAATTTGGCATCGAATTGGTACCGGTACCACTCCAATTTCGATAGCTCCATATCGTATGGCACCAACGAATTAAAGGAGTTGAAAGCTCGCTTGCAAGAATTGGTGGATAGAGGTTTTGCTCGCCGAAGTTTTTCGCCTTGGGGCGCCGGTGTTGTTCGTGAAGAAGAAGGATGGAACCATGCGATCGCAGATCGACTATCGCCGCCTTAATAAAGCGACGATAAAGAACAAATATCCGCTGCCACGTATTGATGACTTGTTCGATCAACTCAAGGGAGCCTCGTGTTCTCGAAAATAGATTTGAGATCGGCTACTATCAATTGCGAATCCGAGATTCAGACGCGCCCAAGACCGCCTTCGTAACGAGATATGGTCACTATGAGTTCCTAGTGATGCCGCTTTGGGCTCACTAATGCCCTCGCGGTATTTATGGATTTAATGAATCGGATCTTTAGACCATATTTGGATCGATTCGTAGTCGTGTTCATTGATGACATCTTGGTCTATTCAAGAAATGAGACCGAATATGCTGAACACCGCGTTAGTGCTGCAAATTTTACGGACAAGCAATTATATGCTAAGTTCAAGCAAGTGTGAGTTCGTTAAGAGAGGTTAGCTTCTTGGGTCATGTGGTATTCAGATCGGTATTCGAGTCGATTCAATAAAATTTCAGCCATACTTAATTGGAAGCCTCCGAGAAATATTATCGAGGTTCGAGCTTTTGGGGCTTGCCGGTTATTACCGACGATTTGTAAAGGCTTTCAACGATAGCCACGCCGATGACGGTTACTCCAAAAGGACGTTAAGTTCGAATGGATTTGAGAAATGCCAAAAAGTTTCGATCAATCAAAACTTATTTGATCAAGCCCCAATTCTAGTACAACCCGAGTCCGCAAGGAGTTTGTCATCTATAGCGACGCCTCTACTTGGGTTAGGTTGCGACAATGCAAGAAGGTCGAGTTGTGGCCTATGCGCCGAGGCAATTAAAGCCACATGAGAAAAATTATCCGACTCATGATCTCGAATTGGCCGCCATCGTATTCGCTTTAAAGATTTGGCGACATTACTTATTTGGTGAAAGGTGCCATGTATACTCGGATCACAAAAGTCTCAAATATTTGATGACCCAAAGAGACTTAAATCATGACAAAGACGTTGGCTTGAGCTGTTAAAGGATTATGAGTGATCATTGACTATCACCCGAAAGGCGAATGTGGTTGCGGATGCCTTGAGTCGTAAATCGTTATTCACTTTACGAGCGATGAATGTGCACTTGTCCGTCCGATCCGACAAAGGTGTTAGTGGCTGAATTGAAAGCCAAACCATTATTGACACACCAAATTCGAGAAGCTCGTAAAGTCGACGACGAGTTGGTTGCAAAACGGGCTGCGTGTGTTCCAACAAGGACTCGGAGTTTCAAATCGACGATGACGATTGTTTGAGGTTCAAAAGTAGTCTGTGTGTCCCAAAGAATTCGAACTCATTTCGATAATTCTCAATGAAGCCCATTGTAGCCAAATGGCAATCCACCCGGGAGTACGAAGATGTACAATGATTTGAAACGCTCGGTTTTGGTGGCATGGTATGAAGCGAGACATCTCCGACTTTGTTTCGAGATGTTTAATATGTCAACAAGTGAAAGCGAACATCGTGCCTTCGTGATTACTTCACCAATCACGATACCCGAGTGGAAATGGGATCGAGTCACAATGGACTTTGTATCCGGACCGCCATTGTCGCAAGTAAGAAGGATGCGGTTTGGGTCGTGGTAGATCGATTGACTAAGTCGGCCCACTTTGTCCCCGTGACGCACGGATTTTTCAATGGACAAATTAGCGAAATTGTACGCTTTCTCGACAGAGATTACACGGGTGCCTATTTCCATCGTGGTCGGATAGAGATCCGAGATTTACCTCGCGATTTTGGAAAAAGTTGCAAGAAGCTTTGGGTACCAAGTTGCATTTCAAAGACCGCCTTTCACCCCAAACAGATGGTCAATCCGAGTGGATAATTCAGATACTTGAGGATATGTTAAGATGTTGCGCCCTCGAGTTTAATGGTTCATGGGAACGGTATTTGCCGTTGATTGAATTCGCTACAACAACAAATTTTCAATCAAGTATTAAGATGGCACCTCACGAGGCTTTGTACGGCGTAAATGCCGTACACCATTGTTTTGACCGAGCTTGGTGAAAGCAAGATTTTCGGTGGATTTGATTAGGGATGCTGAATGTAAAGTGAAAGTAATCCGTGAAAGTTTGAAGATAGCCTTCGATCGCCGTAAGTCGACGCGGATATGAAGCGTAAGGATATCGAGTATCGTGGGTGATAAAGTGTTTCTCAAGGTATCGCTTTGGAAAAAGATACTCGTGTTCGGCCGTAAGGGCAAGTTGAGCCCGAGGTTCATTGGGCCATATGAGATATCAGAGCGAGTCGGTCCAAGGGCATATCGCTTGATTTTGCCCCGAACTCAAAAGGTTCACGATGTCTTCCACGCTTCGATGCTTCGACGTTATAGATCCGATCCATCGCACGTGATTAGTCCATCGAAATTGAAATTCAAGCTAATATGAGTTATGAGGAAGAACCGATTCAGATCCTATCACGAGAAGTGAAAGAGTTATAAACAAGCGGGTTCCGCTAGTGAAAGTGTTATGGCTCAAGCACGGATAGAAGAAGCTACTTGGGAGACCGAGAACACTATGAGAGAGCGATATCCAACCTATTTACCTAAGCTTTTCGGGACGAAAATCTCTTGAGTGGGGGAGAGTTGTGACACCCTAATGTGACCCTAGTCGGAGAGTGGTTTCGGGACCACGAAACCGAGTCACAAGAATAATTAAGTGTTATATTCCGTGCTTATTGTATGAGGAATTGGTATGCGAATATTTCGTGTCTCGATTTTTATTAATTAGGTGCTAATTTATAAGAAAGGACCCATGTGCTAGGACTTGAAAATGTGATAGGTGTATTTTAAGTGGCCTAATAATGCATAAAGTGAAATAAATGGAGTTGCATGTCAATTATCCCTTTCCTAAGGTGGATGGCCGCCATGACAAATTATATAAGGGAAAACATGTTCCCAACATGTTTTACTAATGGATGATGTTAGAAATGATAAAATAAGAGTATGAAAAAAAAAAGAGAAAAAAAAATGTTCATTCTTCTCCATAGGCTTGGCCGAATGTCCTAAGGAAAGAAAAGAAAAATTTGTTCATCCTTTCTCATCTTCTTGGCCGAAAATACTAAGGAAAAGGGGAGGATTTTTGCTTCATGCTTGGGTTGGAAGAGACCTAGAAGGAGATTTGGCTAAGTTTACATCAAGATTAAGGTATGTATGAGGTTGTGTTGGGAGTTTCATGCATGGTTTGGTTGCTAATTTGATGTGCATGTTAGCCATGGCTCAAATCTTTGTTATGCCATGGAAATGGCATTTGGCCAAAGTTGTTATGGTGATAAAGCCATTGCATGCTAAGTGTGAAACTTGATGATGATGCATGCAATGATGGATTGTCTACTCATGAGTAAGATTTTGAGCTTTCTTTTGTTTTATCATGATTGAAGTTGAAAAGAAGCATGATTGTCATATTCGCCATGATGCATTCTTGAGCATGATTCATGCTTCTTGCATGTTAGTTAAAATTTGTGTTTTGGATGGCTATGGACACCTTGAAATTGCCATGCTCATATATGCATATATATGATTGCATATTATGTTTTGGTTATGAACTAAGTGATGAATATATTGGTTTAAAGAAGAAGATGTGGAAGAATGCTTGTGAAATTGCAAGCACAATTCGCCTAGCACACATGTAGGTGCTTGATGCTATATTATAAGTTTTAAATACAATGTGCAAAGCATTAATTAGTAAATTGCATGCTGTTTTTGTGAGGTATTAAGTGCAAAATTGACCTCAACATGTACATGAATATTCGCCTTGGGTAGCCTATTGAAGGCCTTAGCATTTCCTTGATGCTCAAATAAATTGTATTGAATTGCTTGATGTAGTATAAAATGTGCATGACCATTGTGTATTCAAGCTAAAGAGTGGCCATATGACCATTTAAAATCCTTGTCATATTCGCCATAAGCAAGCACAATGAGGTTTTAATAAATTGAATTTGTTTGAATTAGCTCAAGAGCTAAGAGGGCCACAATTGGACAAGGGAAGGAAAAGGTGATCGAATAGCCAAAAAGCCGCTCGACAACATCCGAGGTAAGTCCTCAAGAAGTGACCTTACTTGAATTATGTGAGATGAAATATGGATGTGTATGATTATTGATTATGTGTGTATGAGCATTTGAATTCCACCCGGCTAAGTCCCGGGCTAATATGCTAATGATTATAATTGTGTTTGAGCCTTAGTAACTAAAAATGAAATATGTATGTCCAATGATTATTGATGTATGTGTGCATGAGAAATTGAATGATATCGGGCTAAGCCCAAGACAATTATGTTGAAATTATATCCGGTTAAGACCAAGGCAAATGTGCTAGTGGCTATATCCGGCTAAGACCAAGGCATTCGTATGAATTATTCTATCCGGCTAAGACCAAGGCATTTGTGCACGTGATTATATCCGTTACATTCAAAAATCTTGGGCTGGAGGTGAGTGTTGGTTGCTGTAATGAATTCAATTAGTACACTCGAAAGCCCAAAGGATAAGGTACGTTATATGTGCATTGAAAGTCGACATGTTTGAGCAACATTCGCTCAATCGACTAATGAATTTCAGTTATTGAATTGATTGATGCTTTGTGAACTTATATAATGATGAAGTATGAAGTAAGAATGTGTATTAATGAAATGATGCATTTGGCTATGTGAATGTATTGCTGTAATTAGAGTTGATTATATTCCTTGAGACTTACTAAGCATAAAAATGCTTACCCCGCTGCTTTGGCTCTCGCTTTCTAGATTTCGTCAAGCAATCGGATTTGGGATCGTTGAAGTCAAGTCATCCACACTATCAAGCCTCCATTTTGGTATAAATTTTTGGTTGAACTTGAGATGGCATGTATAGGACTACCCCTTGTTTGTTAAATATGTTGTAATGTAAGTATGTACGGCCATGCTAAAATGGCTCAAAAGGGAAGCATGAACTTAGACTAATTGTGGGTTGTATGTATATATTTTGTGTCATGATGTGGCTATGGCTTGAAATGGGAATGTTGGTCATATGATCAGCCATTG